>NC_079148.1:101400567-101458596 GCF_945859685.1 Eupeodes corollae | reverse complement strand
TTTTGATTCGACGAATTGGAAAGATTATAACGATTTCCTATTCAAAGTCAAAAATCTGATCGAAAAGCAATCTTTCCACGTTCTTGATGTGCAGCTGAAAAAGATTCTCCATATTTGACAATACATCAAACAATTACTGTCACACAACTGACAACCAAATAAATAACTATAAAAAATACTTACTAAAAATTTGAACATTCGAAATTTGATATCTCAGATATGAGTTGTGTTTTTTCACCAATTCAAAACCTTTTTCACACAGACGTTCGCTAACCTTTAAAGTCTTTGAATTTAAAAGCAAAAAATTAACAGAACAGAATAAAGTTTATATGTATTGTGTATTTTTCAATTTTTTTTTTTAATATTTTTAAATTTGCACCCAATTCGTGTCTCACTATAAAAACAACATTTCTTATTTTAAGGATTTAATTCCAATAAAATTTTGTTATCATTTTCATTGAAGTTTAACAAAACAAACAAAATCTAAGTTACTTTTATATCCATATAAATCGGATTATATTCCTTTTTATAACAGTCTAGGACCTTATCTCTGCCCTCGCTCTCCATCTTTTGACTTTTAACAAAGAAATTAATTTAAAAAACCAAAATAAAGGAGAAAAAGAAAAGCATCAAAACCCATATCCAATTTTATGATTTGATCTTCAATTTATATTGCTCAATAAAATAATCTCAAACAATGAAATTTAATTTCCCACCTATAGTCCTTTTTCTTTTGTATGTATTTGTACATCACTATATACTTACGTATCTACGTAACCTATAGATTAATTTTTGTATCTACGGTCTTATAGTGTCTTGTTTTTCAATACATGTAGATCTACATATATATATTTTAATTTCGCATCCACTTGGCGATGATGGCGACCAAAAAACCGTTATTTTACAACTCACAACAATAAAACAAAGCTTTAAGGGAAGCATTAAACATCATATCGAAACAACAACAACAAAAGTATCTTACCAAACTTTATACTTCGAATATCCTTTTGCTTTGTTTCAATTCTGTGTTGTGTTTCAGTTGAGAATAAAAGGCTCTTTAATTTTATTATACGGGAAACATTAAAACATCGATAACGAGATTACTTTGAAAACCGCTCTTTTTACAACCGCAAACTGCTCTTCAGTGTTGCCACTTTATACGTATTGCATTTGCATTTTTTTGTTTTTGTCTGTGGGTATGTTTATCTTTTTTTTTAAGTGTTTTATTGTTTATGGTTTATTAATTTTTATATAGCTTTTATAATGACAATGAGTGCGTGTTTTTACTTAATGCGCGCATATTTTAATACTGTTTGTGGGTTTTAATATCTTAGTTCGTATGGGTTATAGGGAATTGATTTTTAAGAACTTTTCACATGTTTTGTTTTTTGTTTGTACTATGACTAAATATAAGTTTTTCGGAAGTTTTCTTTATTGCATTGTTTTAATATGGTTAATTTTAACTTGATTTTGACATCATAGGCTAAGACTTTAACAAAAACCATCATTTTAAGAAACTAAAAAACTTAAACGAAAAACTATAAGTCTAGTGCATTTCACACAAAGGTCCATTTTGAAAGCTCTTTACTTTGAAAGCTGTCACTTTTCAAGCTGTTATCTTTAGACATTTGGTGAGTAAAACCTAACTACGGCAGTAATATCTTGTATCCTTACACTGAAATCTTAATTCTTCGTGTGTTCTCCATTCGGGCCAGACCTAAGGGAATGTGTGCTGAGATTTTTGCTGAGTTTAACCATCTCACTCAGCTTGTCATGAGCCTAACAGACGTCAACGGCAGAGCAGAAAATACACTTGTATTGCTTCTCATTTCTGATCCTGATAAGTACACAAATAGTGTATTGACGCCTCTAGGAACATCGGACCACAATGTCATATCTGCTAATTTCCCGTGTCAAACAAATCCAGTTCAAGAAAGAGCTACAAAGAGAACCTTTTGGCAGTACGAGAAAGCCACTGGGACGGTGTCAATAATTTCTTCAGGATCTTTAACTAGTCATTATGCTTATTCGGTAGTGACGTAGACTCCAGTGCAGATATGATTACTAGTAGGACTCATCTGGAAATGAAAACTTTTATCCCGAATAGGGTTAAAAATATCAAACCTAAAACTAAACCACGGTTCGATTCGAGCTGCAAAGAGGTTATAAAGGAAAAAGAGGTGAGCTTCCGGTGTTTTAGAGCCAATCTAACCGAGGAAAACCGGAAAAGGTTTAAAAAAGCCAGGAAGGCCTGCAACGCCCATATTCGAAGAAAAACATTTTTGCATGACCAAAAATAACGGCGAAAAATACTGCAATGTCCCAAAGGCAGTAAGAATTTTTGGTCATTTGTAAAAACATGTGGAATTCTTCCTCTTCCTCGGTTCCTACGCTTGTTGTCGATGACAATCCTTTAGTAAGCTCTTTTGAGCTAACATGTATGCAAGACAGTTTGCTGAAAATTCGACCTTAGCAAATAGTGCCATGGCTCCACCAGTTCTTGAATGGGTAAATAATTCTGAGAGTGAGAGTTCTTAAAGATCTCAACATTCATAAATCCGCTGGTCTACATGGTATCCCCGCTATTATTCTGAAGAAGTGTTCTTCCACGCTAGCAAAACTACGAGGTAAGCTTTTTCATCTTTCCTATTCTTTTGGGTTCATTCCAAGTAGTAGGAAAACTATCAGCAAATCCCAAAAAAAACGAATCTTCTTCCCCCGCAAATTATCGACCGAAAGCACTAACGTCCCTTCTTCCAAGGTCATGGAAACGCTGTTTAATTATCAGCTTAAGCAATATCTTGAAGAAAGGAGGCTTTTTAATGCCCGACATTACAGCTTTCGTAGCACTGGTGATCTCATAGTTCATCTCACCGAACTGTGGAACAAATCTTTTCATCGTTTTGGAGAAAGTAAGATTATTGCACTTGATATTTCAAAAGCAGGGTTTTGATAGGGTGGCATCAGGCTCTCTTAACCAAAATGAGTGTTTTCGATTTTCATAAATCTCTTCTTTCTTGAATAAGTGGTTTCCTTTCGAATTATTTAATACAAGTAGTATTAGATGGATTCTAGTCTGAAAATCTCAAAATAAATGCTAGTGTACCCCAGGGCTCTGTTCTATCTCCAACACTCTTTCTCATTTGTATTAATGACCTCCTGTCTGCTTCTTTTAATCCAATACATTGTAATGCTGACGAAACACTCTTAGCTTTTCAAATTCATTTTCAGACTCACAACGGCAAAATATGATTAACTCATTAAATTCCGACCTACGTGTGGAATTTAATGCATCGAAAACCCAATGCTGTCTTGTATCTTTAAAGCGAGATATAGCCTCCGAAACCGGAAATCTAGACATCCTTGGAATTTGCATCAGCAACGATCTTTTGTAGAGCGATCACATACGTGATGTCGCCAAAAATGCTGCAAGATGTCTAGGTTTTTTGAGACGATGCACGAAATGTTTCTCTCCGTCTTATCTGGCTACAATCTACCAAACCTATTTGCGTCCGAAACTTGAATATAACTCTCATCTCTGGCCTGGTGCTCCAGTAACTTATTTAAGCCTCTTGGACCGTATTCAAATAAGAGCTTTTAAATTGATTGAACTTCGAAGCAAGGTTTCTTATCTCACCCTTTTTTACCGTTATTTTAACGAACTATACTCTAGTGTAATAGCCAGTAGAATTTCTCCCCTTAAACAATTTAACCGTAATTCCCACGCTTCAAAGAAACATACCCTTGAGCCCAACTTCGGCCGTACTATAAAGTACAGAAATTCATTTTTTAGCCGCACTTCACGAATGTGGAATTCCTTGCCACGCTCTTTCTCTATCATTGCAAAATTCAATCCTATCCAATCCTTTCCTCTTTTCCTAATGCTCACACTGTGTCTTTGACATATTAAAGGTATCCAAAACCTTTTAGTGTTAATTTATAAAAAAAGTAGTAAAAGTGGAGAAAATATTTGGACATTTGGAACAAGTTAGTAATGTGAAAATCGAATCCATGTGCATTCGAGCGTAGCTTCGGCTGTGTTGCACGTATCGCCGTCCTGTTAAAACTAAATAATTATCTGTCAAATCAGACATGAGCTAAGTGTTACCATTCACGAAATAAGCACTAGTTAAACAAAAAAAACGTTAGATTGCCATGGTGACATTTTGTCATAGACGTCATAGTTATTTAATGTTCTTTGTTGATTACAGCATATTCTTGGTCTTGCCTTAATTGGCCACTAAATCAAACTTCTCCGCTTCCGTCACATCGCAATGTTCAAAAACGAACCACTAACATTAGGCTTTGATCTTCCAACTATGTTAATCAGCCTATGCCAGTAATTACTCGAACCTTTGGAAGAATGTGCCTCTAGTGTTGACAATTTAGTTTCCCAGAATTCATTTTTGAAGAAGTCATTTGACGATGCATCGTCTTTAACTTTTTTTGACATTAAAAGCACCGTTGGGATATCTTTAAAGAGCAGCGTGCATTCTCCATATTCATTCTGCACAAACGGACAAGCTTGACAGAGGTGCCAAAACTAGACTTTGATCTGTAACGATCCTTTCTTTACATGCTGTCATATGTCGCCTTTAAATCAATGAAGAAATGGTGGTTATTGATTTGAAGTTCCTGGGGTTTCTTTTCAAGATCTACCGTAATGTGAACATTTGGTCAATGGTTCACATTTTTTGTTCACGTGGTTTGAAACCACACTATCAGGTTGTTGACGAATGACGTTAGAACTTTACAATACGGCAGAAGGGATTTTATACGCGATGTTCGGGAAACTGGTGTTTATGAAGTTGGCACAATTCAGAAGATCTTCTAAATTGTATCGGGCATGCTTTCTTCTGACCATATTTTGCAGATGAGTTGAAGCATAATCCTTACCAAGTCATCGCCTGCTGCTTCAAACAATTCTATTGACCCGCAGAGTCTGCAAACTTAAGACTTTAATTATAGATAATCAGCTTATAATTTTAGAATGCTATTAAATATGTTTGGTAAGCATTTTTCTTGGCTTGAAGATTGAAATTTTTTTTAATAAAGCCTCTTTAAAGTTTCTCAGTTCCCACACACTCTTCATTACACAAACTTGATCTGCATAACAAACGGTTGGCTTTAGAAATTAATTGAATATTTGGTATTTGTACGACAAGTGATTGTATTTGTTATAAAAAAAACATTTTTAAATTTTAAGTTTATGGGACCCTATGGCTTTTCCATAAAGATGTTTTTTTTTAATTTAACTTTGTGCTAAGTCTAAATCCAAGATATTTATATTCGTTTGTCACTTCCAATCTCCTTCCATTGTGCTTCCAACTGTCTCAAGCTTCAGCCCGGCTTGTTCGATTGAAAACCATAATTTTTGACTTTTCAGTATTGATTCCAAGTCCCCATTACCAACAGTATATTGACGTTTTTTTTTATTGTAAATTAAAAATATTCTTTCCACGCTGAATAACAACAAAACATTGACTTTGATTCCAGCCAGTTAATTTACCCGCCATCTACATAACTATATCGTATTGTTGTAACTGATGTGAACACCGAAGTTATTAATAAAACAAAGGTAAAATAGAGTAATTAAAGAAGGACGCCACGACTCTTAAATCCATATTCTATATACAGAATTATATTGTATATACTGTAGTAGCCTTGACATCGATACAAAGGTAAGAATGTAGGTTTGAAGCTACTGTCGATGGGTATCCGGTATCTACTCTTGCATTGAAAGTGGAATATTTAGAAGGTAAAACATTATAAAGTCCTGCTTTGTGTAGAACGTTACAAATCTCGTTATTCAATGCTTTCAAAGAACTGTTAATATACGAAAACTAAAAAATGGATAAGGATTTTTAGAACATTCAAAAAGCTGTTTTCCAAAATTTCTATTCATGTTTGTGCCACTAGGAAGACGAAATATACTTGTTATTCCTTTTGTGAAGCCCGAAATATTAAATTCTTGTAAAATAAATTCACTAATTTCATTTAAGTTTAATTTGGTTGGCCATGGGGCGGCTTTTAACATCGTAAGTATACCCATAATGATTTTTCAACATTAAGAAGCCAAAATAAACGAATCCATTTTCATGTTTCCTTCTTTTTTTCGATTTACAACTTCTGAAAACATCTCACGCAGACAAGCAAAAATATTTCATCCTCATCTGCCAACAACTGAGCATCCTCACCATGTATCCTTTTTTATGTTGTTGTTTTTGCTGCTGCTATATTGTGGGTACACCTATATCTAATCATTAGTTAAATAGGCGCCACACAAAAACAACGAACAACAATTTATAAAATATGTATCTATGTTAATGTACCTATATATATATGTATATGTGAATGTATATCTATCTATGTTTATACACATTTTCCAGGTAATTAATTATGATTCATCGAGAGGTGGCGTTTCGGTAATTACCGAAAAGGGCGATGTCACAACATCCTTTCTCCTGATACAAAATGCAGATCTGCCTGACTCTGGGAAGTACTCTTGTGCGCCATCGAATGCAGATGTCGCAAGTGTTCGGGTGCATGTACTAAATGGTAAGTGTATAAATATGTAGTATTAATTGAGAGTGAGTATGTGTGAAGTGGATGGATAAATATTTGTGTATGCGATTGTGTGTGTTGTGAATGTATAAATGTATGTTTGAAAATTCACACAAGAACACTTTGACTAATGATATAATGAGCCTCTATCCTAGTTTTTATGTGCCTCTGCCTGAGCCTGAGCCTGAGCATGTGCCTATCCTATCCTGCTGCTTCTGTGCATCAGGCATCACAAAGGGAGAGTGAGTGTTGTATACTAGGTACATGCTTGTACCTTGTGAAACATTTAATCCAGTTCTACTTTGGTAAAAACATAATTGCCGAAAGTATTTCGCGAAGTTTGGTCTCGCTTTGGTTTGGATAATATGGGGAGTCGTATATGGATGAAAGGAAACAAGAGGAAACTCTGAAGCCCACTCAAAATTACGTGAATGCAAAAACCTAGAAAAGGAGAAACATTGCTGGGTCATAAAATACACTGTATAGGCACACATCACAGTGGTGCTTATAGCAGACAAACAGAATTAATAAATAATTTCGTGTTTTAACTTCCAAGCTAAAAAGAAAAAAGTATCTACATGTTTGTTTACTTACTCATGGTAGCAGAAAAGTTTCTGAATTATCGGTAAGAATGGACTTCTCCCAGACATAACCCAAACAGCTTTGGCTCTTTTTTAATGGGATGGTTGATGGGGGAACGTAATTTTACACTCAAGCTCCTTATTTCACAAACAAAGAATATGTGTCTCTCGAATCCCAAAGTCTAAACCTTAACAGTGATGGAAAAACTTTTTTAACAATGACAAATTGACACAAGTCTGAGAATTTCGCTCACATATTTTTGTTCATTCTCCTTTAATCGAACTTTAACTTTTATATGCCAAGGACAAAGGCGGCTAACCAAATTTATACTTTCTTCTCCATTAATTATGAAACACAAGAAGATGCCTCGGCTGGCATCACACATGACTCCCTTGAATAATTTAAACATAAACGTTACACATCTACTCAGCACAGAGTAGAGAACTTAACACCTTGAGAGACTAGACTATGTAAGGTGATAACAAAACAAGACAGAAGGACAGAAGAGAAAGAATAACAGACAGAAACATAACATGACAACAGCACGCGGTAAGTTTCGAGACGGTCCCCCATCTGTCTACTAACCAAGCTCACTGATGCTTGATTTTGGCGATAGATGGGAACCGAAGCTTTATCAGTGACTAAGCCGTTGCCAATATTTGTACTTCAATTAGTGCTTATTAGAACACCCTCCATACCAATTTCTGTCATACTTTCAAGACAGAGATACGTTCTTTTGCAGTACAGTGAGAATGTAAAATACTTCACCAAACTCTGTCGCCCCCTGTCATTACAATATTCAGGAACTGAAAGTTAATCTGCTCTGACACATCCTTACAAGATCAGGTTAAGTTAAGGTGGCTGTGCATGATGGAATAGGACACACTTAGGCCAGTTTAATGGCCCATTCTGATACCACATGAATCTTGAGGCTTCCTTCTAAGCTCAATGAAACCAGTTTGAGTCCCTTACGAAAAGTGAGCAGCTGATTATGCTTATATGATTTAGATCGTTATAGAAGAATTCTCCTAGGTAATTCTTGTGTTTTTGACCTAGAGCAGGGCATGTACAAAGCTTGAACTTTTTCCTCCCCTTCCTCATCCACACAGCATCTGACAAAGTCATTTTGTAATCACACACCCACATGTATACCAATGTAATCTTCTTGCCTTCTGCTAAATGTAAAATAACATGCACAAGTGGCAACTGGCAACCAATCCAATTTGACCATAGCACTCTACTGAATTTTGAACTTTAGTTTTTAGAGTTCACTTTCAGTATTGTGCAAGGATGTTATGAGTAGTGGCCAAAATTAGTACATTCATTATCTCATTGTTTAAAGAACATGGTTAAAAGAACCGTTGGATATTATATCGGAGTTGAGCTACTCCAGCATCATATATATATTACATTAGTCTACCAAGAGTTCGTTCGCATACTTTTTTAAATTCTGCTCTTTGTGGTTTTAGAGTCTTAATGGCGACGGTTGGTTTCCCATTCCCACCGCTCCTTAAACTTTTTTAAAGTAAGATATTGCGGTCTCGACACGAATTTAAATTGCCAAATCTTTTTGGCTTGCCATTTTACTTTGTTACTTAGATTTAACTTCTCAATTTTGTCTTAATAAAACTGATTGTAACACAACAACCCACCGACGACAAGAGTTCCGTCACAATTTGAGAATGCGCCTAGACGCGCGGCGTGCTTTCTTATTAAAGAGTGCCCAATTATGACTTATGACACCGACTATCAAGCTTTAAATCTAGTGTTGGCGAGATGTTTTTTTTTGTGACCTGACACGTGGTGATGTTGTTCAACCTGGTGCCTGCCCTCCATCAGCGTCTTGCATTAGCAACAGTTTACAAGTAGCGATTAGTATGCCAGGCCAGTATGTGCCAAACGTTGTAGGATGGGTTGCACTGTACCGTTCCTGGCGAGTTCGACTGTAATGAACTGTTATAGAGTTTGCACAAAGGGAGTTTAGAGATTTGAAATCAGCCTGACTCTGAGAAAATACGGATATCAGATGTTGATATCACCTTTTCTTTAAACCAGGACAAGACTTCTTTTTGTTGCCAAAAGTTCACACGCTACCACGATTGGTAAGGCGGAATGAGAGACTTGATATCAGTCGTTCAGAGTAAACACCTCCACCAACCCCTTCTTCTGTTTTTGAACCATATCTTTATATAAATGGATTGACTCGTCTTCTAGGAATGCCCTATTCTCCCAGAAAGATCTGGGAGGTTTAAAAAATGTGGAAGTTTTTGTCCAATTGCAGTTGTTTGATGGTGTAGTCTGTGTGCTTTGGAATTGATTCTAACTACCTAAAAATTACGGAGTGGCCAATGTTGTTGTAAGTCCACGACAAAGAAGCTTTGAAGCGAATAGCAGAGCTTACATCTAGAGTTCAAAAGGTGTTAGGTAAAGTAAGGTGTCCAGTGCCGCAGATGGGGTCGTGCGAAGCGATCCGCAAGCTGAACGTTGGACTTTATTTAATTTATCGCTGTTTATAGCTTTCTCTAAAGCAGTCCACCATACTGCCACACGGTACATTAAAATCGGTCTGATTACCCATGTATATAGCCAATTCGTGATTCTGGGTTGTAAGCCCCATTTATAACCAATAGCTTTTTTGTAAGAAAAGAGAGCTACAGTAGCTTTTTAGCCTCTTTCCTGTACGTTGCGTTTCCAATTTAGTTTTTAATCTAAAACAAGATTGAGGGGAGTGCTGGTGTTGTGCAAACGAGGCCATTTTGGTGTTGGTATGGCCCCCTCAAGAGACCTTTCACGTTTAGACGTAGAGTCTTTAGTGGTCCTTGTTGCAGCAAGAACACTGTTTACCCATTCAACGCGAGTGGTTTGCTGCGGTGTCGTTTCAGCCTCCAATGATGCACCAGAGGCCATAAGGATTTTCGCAGCTTGTCGCCTTTGTCTATATAGGCTTTTTTTACTGAAATTAGGTATCGCTACGTTTGCTACCAACAGCAGAGGAGCGTCCATGGATTACCACTACTCCCTCCTCTGTGTTGGCCGCAGGAGATACGGCATTGGGCTTTGACGTCAAACTTCCGCCCTGTCTTGAAAAGATACCGGTCTCATCATTCTTTAAATTTTTGTTTTTGTTCATCTTTGGTCCCTTGAGTGGCGAAGGAAAGATGTCCGTCTGTACAGAGGTTCGCATATACATTTAAGGCTATAGTCAATCCGGAGGTCGGCAGGTATCCGGATACTCCGTTAGAGACTGAGCTATTTTTGAATTGAGCCCCCAGCCAGTCTGATCATCGGTACGGGTCGTTTAACACCTTAGATCCAGCCCAATTAAGATAAGAGGTGATTTGAAAGGAAGAGATAGGACAGGGAGTCGATGTTAAGAACATCATTCTGATATGTAAGGAAATGATTAGGATCGCTAAACAGCAATTGAGCTAGTTTTACCTAGAGTGAGAAGGAGCATCGGAGGTGGGAGTTGGTGACATAAACGATGGCTTGTATGCTTTGTTTATATGAGAAGGGGTGATGATTGTGGAACGGTGGATGTATAAGAACGTCCTTTAGTTTCAGGACTCATCTGGAGAAAATTCTCGAGAATCATTGACCTTACTCAACTTCTACAACTCCACAAGTTCAACGTTCAAAGTAGAAGAACTGCTAGCATATGAGTCTAACGAACTTTTTGCATAGACTTGGTTACAGTAGGCTTTTACTAGGTGCTTTATTTCGTCCAAAGCTGGTTTATACAGGATTCGCTTTGGAAATAAGTTTTCACGTCTTTGTAAGGTGGGAAACGGCTTATTTTGCTATTCGAAGGTATAATACTGATTTTCAAGCGGGAAACTACAAGTTGGCCTCTCCTTAAGATCCTTCGTAAGGCCTTACTCTTTTACATTGACCATTATATTTATTTATTGCCAATTTACTTATAACCAAAAAGGATATGTTGATCTTAACCTTTTGTGACGTTTTCGTTGTTTTGACCACATTCATAAAATGAACTGTTTATCAATAATTTATGTGTACAAAAATTGTCATTAAAAGTAGCGTCTTCAATAATCCACCACATTTTACCTTCCACACTTGCGCTGCAGGGCCCCACTGTTCAACGACTGAATTGAACCCATTACCTAAATTTTGCATCGAAAACTATAAACTGCATACTCGTAGAGGATTCTCTGTGTTTTCACTTTTTTTTTTTTATTTTTGCAAAAAGCATCCTTAAATCCTGCAGAAGATACTTAATTATAATTTTTGGAATTTCGGTGAAGTGACTTTCTTCCCCGCCCAACATTCATCATTTTCTGTGGAATTTAACGTTTGCTGAAAGTATCTACGCGAGTTTGTAGTAACTTCTCATCTTTGGCACATCGTGCTTTATGGTTCGATGATTGTGATTTTGATGATGGTTTAGTGTTTGAGGCGGTAGAGAATTGTGTCGGTGGCGTCGTCGTCGCCGGCGTTCAGGCGTATATTACCTAATTCAACACCGAAATATAGAATCCCTTTAGGTTAAAAGGAATATTTTAGAATAATGCCTCCACTTTGGTTGCGCGACTAGGGCGACGACACAGCGACAGCGACGACAAAGCTGTGCTTAAGCCTGCTATGTGTAATTGGAATTTTCTCATTAGCGAACATTTTAATACTGTCAACGCACCATATTCTAAAATTTATCACACATACGACTCGTACGGGAAGAAAGATAAAAGAAGCAAATGATAGGGATGGAGATTTATTCATTTACATATAATGCGCCAAAAGTAATATATTTAGGCATAGGCTTTTCAATTTCCAACCCTCCGTACAGACTGTTGGCCTTACCCAACCTCTACTTTATACCGATGGAACTAAAACTCTTTGGTGCCATCTAGTTCCTCTAAGAGCTTTATTCTATACTTTCAGGAGACAGTTTATCGTATCATTACTTTACATGATGTCTTGTAACACACATCGAGACTGTTAGATGGGTATATATGTTGAGTATAGACTGTAGACGATAGACGGTAGAGGTTTTAGTTAAGCTACATCCTTGTTCTAGCATTTTCCTTTCCAGGAAACACATAAAGGGCTTTTCTCTTCTCTGAAGTAAGTTAGGAGCAAAATAAAGAAGAAAAAAGGAGAAGAATGAAAAAAATAAGAACTACAATAGTTGTATTTTCTACTACATTGTGTACCTATTTTATGCTTAGTTGTCTCATGGTACTTTACCCTAATCATCTAGTGTCTCTGCCTGTATACGCTACGCACCACAACCCATACCGAATCTTTGTAGGTAGTATTATAAAAAAGGCCCGTTCTCAGAAATTTAAAAAGTGGAAAGGGGATAGTTTTTCGTATGGTATTGGATATTCAAAGAGTAATTTTTCATGCAAACAAATTTAAGTTCTTAGAATGTCAATGCGCATACTTTCTATATTCTTAGAACTCAGGATTTTTGAAAAATATTGAATGAAATATACATAAAAGTATACGTGCAATTCACCTTCTATAGACGTTGTTTTTCTCACAATACTAAAACATTTTATAAATTGTTCTTACGTATCAAAAAAACATTTAGAGCCTTTATTCGAATTTCTTACATCAAATTCGGTATAGTTCATTTTTGTCTGTTTTTCAAAAAATGTTAAACCTTAAATCAAAACAAATAATAATTTCTAAGGTATTATTATTTGAAAATGTGTACAGAGTTTTAAAAAAATATCAGATAGATAGATAGATAGATAATGCGATTTATTAACGTTCGTTAATCTTTATATACATATTTCGCACTCGTTCAGTAACTAGAGTACTCGTTCAGTTACTAGAGTACTTAAAAATCTTGACATTCACAAATCCACTGGCCTGGATAGTATCCTCGCTATTGTTCTGAAGAGGTGTTCTTCAACGCTGACAAATCCACTGCGTGAGCTTTTTTATCTGTCTTATTCTTCAGGTCTCTTCCCGAGTGGATGGAAAACTGCATTTGTCCAGCCTGTCCCTAAAAACTCGAATCCTCCTCACTATCTAAGTATCGTCCAATTGTACTTACGATCCTTCTTTTGAAGGCCATGGAAACGCTGAAAAATTATCTGATTAAGAAATGTCTTGAAGAACGGAAGCTTCTTAATGACCGGCAGTATGGCTTTCGTTGCTGTAGATCCACTGGTGATCTTATGATTTATCTTGCATCGAGGAGACCGAACACCTTTCAGTCTTAGGTATGTGCATTATAAACCACTTGTTGTTAAGTGACCACATATTTGACATCGCCAAAAATGCTGCTAAGTGTTTAGGTTTTCTCTGAAGATGCAAGAAGTTTTGTACCCCTACTGATCTGGCTATAATCTATAAAGCCTAAATTTGTCCGAAACTCGAGTACTATTCCAATACAATATCTAGGCAAGTGCTCCTTTAACCTACTTGAGTCTCCTAGATAGAATTCAAAAGAGAGCTCTTAAAATGATAGGTGACCGTTGTCTAACTGAAACTTTTGTATCTCTCGAGCACCATCGTAAAATTTAATGCCTGTCATTATTTTATCGCTACTTTCATAAAAAATGCTATAATGAAATAGCCAATTGCATTATTCCCCTCAAACAATTCTACCGTAATACCCTTTCTTCTAGCTTCATTAATATCGTCGGCTCTCAATTTTTCATCTAAATTTACAATAATATTCCGGAGGTCGTCATCGCAGTAATTACCATTTTCATCAACCATTCGAAAGTCCGTTCTACAATAGGTAGCATGGTCTTCTAGCTTCTTATACCACAGAGATTTCTTCTCAATTGTTTTCAATGCCAGAATTTTTGGGAGTATTTCATCTGGCATATTAAAAACTTGTTTGATATAATCAACATGACATTAAATAGTTTTGATGAAGAGGTGTAATAATCCTGTCTCAATTGAGATCATAAAATTTGGGGTGTTTTGCGGTAAACGAAAGCATCTTTTAATGAAGAAGATCTGGAGTTTGTCGACCGTTTTAAACGTCCCCCATTCCCTGTGCTGCATACATAATAGATTCCGCCACTGCAACAAAGACCTTATATTTAACACTGTGTGATATTGACTGGTTTGAGAAGCATGTTGCGGATATTGCACTTTTAGATTTAATCAGCTTTTCTTTAAGGTGTGTTTCCATATTAAGATTGTATGGTAAATCCTAGATATTTGTGGGCTTTAGCAAGCTAGATTGGTTCTCTGTCATAGTGCCACTTCTCATTCCTGGCTGTTCTACCAGAACCATTCCTTAATACCAACACCTTGGCTTTGCTCAAATTGACTTTCAGATTCCATAACCGGCAATACACATTTAGTCGGTTAATCGTCAACTGTAGGGTTTCGGGCGAGTAAGCAAACAATATGACGTCATCTGAAAAAAGCTAGGCTTTGATGAGTGTCCTCGATATTTCAATTAAAATAGGAAGAAAATCAATCAGGTCCTCTATGAACAAGGCAAAAAGATTTTGGCTTGAATTGCAACCTTGCTTCACTCCCTTTTTCGATTCGAAACTCTCCGACTTTTCGGTACCTTTCCATACCGCTGCCTTATTTTTGTCATTGATGCTTTCTAGTACCTGCCCAAATTTATCTGACATCCCATAATTGTAAAGCTTGAAGAATAGTGATGGGCGTTCAACGGTATCAAAAGCTGCTTTAAATCGACAAAAAAATACGTAGAGCTTCTTTTTTTGTTCAATAGAGATTGCCGCAGTACAAAAATATTGTCGATAGTCGAGTAGCCACTTCTAAAACCTGCCTGAAATTCCCCAAGCAATTTATTATCATAAATCCAACGGGTCAATCGGTTATTTAATAATGTTGCAAATATCTTGTAGGTGGCGTTGAGGAAGGTTATCCCACGGTAGTAGTTAGTTATCATTTAGCATTTCTGTTTCACATTAAAGGAATTCCAATGGTATCAGGTCCTAAAACTTTTCCATTCTTCAATTTCACTAATACGGTTTTAACTTTGTCGTGAGTTATGAACCTATCCAAAATATCATTCGAGATCGAAGGTTTAGCGTATTGAATGGGAAGCGTAAGACTCTCTGGGTTCAAAAGTAAAATGAAGTGATTATGCAATACACCGATATTTAGTAAGCTTAAAACTTTCTTTTTGCATAGTTCTTTAAATTCTGCGTTTGCTACTAAACACATTTTTTTGGAGGAATGGCAGCTGAATTTTCTAAAAGCTTTTAACCATCCGATTGACTTCTTGCGTGCTTTTTCGCAATCTACGTCGAACCATTTTTCTTTACTTTTAAGAATTTTCCCCCGGTATTTTTTCGATTCTGGGCATGAAAGTTTTATAATTTTTTCAATGTCGCCTATTGAAATTTGAGTCACCGTTGGAAGTTTCTGTTTCAGGTTGCATCAATACTCGTGCGCTCTGTCTTCTTTCCAATTTAAATTTGGTAGCAGCTTTAAACCGTTTTATTGTCTTGCTCTATTAAGTTTGTTCATAATTCAACTACTAATAACAAGTGATCAGAAAACGGGACACTTTTGACCATGAAATTTGAAAAATATCATAAATAATAAAACAGGGAGTATGTATAGAAAGGGGTCAAAAATGTTGTCAAGGACTAAGATTTGTACGATATTTTATGTTTCTCATTTGAAACAAAATCTTAAGAACCAGTCTTATAAAATAAGTTAAGCATATCATTAACTTGAAAGAAGTTAATTACTCAAGTTTTTGATCTTATTCATTTTATAGAAACTTTTTTAAGGATCTGTCTCTGAACTGGAACGATGGTGTCTGTATCCCAAATACTGTTTGATTTAATCGTCGTTCAAACTATAAAATGTTCAAAATCCTTTAAAAAAAAACTTTATTGGCAGTGCTGTCATCTTATAACACCTGTCAAACTCAGCTGTCATTTGAAGGGTCATCATAATATTAGTTAAATATTGTCCATTGACTTGTTCATATTATTAAAATTTACTTCAAGAGTGGTGAATCAAAAGTAGCAATTTTGTCCGCATACAACGATGATTATGGTTTTCATAATCTACTGACTACGCCAGTAATCGTTTCAATTCTGAAGACGTTTGAAAAGAGTGGGAAACTTACGGATTTCATAAGTTCAACACATATCTGCTGAAAGTGCCAATGTTGCTGATACTTCGAACAGCCACTTAAACGTATTTTGAAGATCATGTCTTGAAAGATTTATGGTTATAAGGAGACAAAAAAAAAACGCCAAACAACACAAAAGTTATGCCTTCAATGCTCCAAATTTGTCTTGGTTGTGTAATTTTACGTTTTCGCACCAAGAGTATTCGATTTTATATCGACCCTTTTTCTATTTTGGACGAACGATATGCTGTTTGTCGGATCCGTTTACATTGACGTACGAAACGGTTGGGGTGTCCAAATGAATGCGTTTCTTTGTTTTGAAATTGCGAAAAGAAGAAAAACTTTAAATTACTAAGTCTGTTAAATAATATATTTTGTTTGCGTTTGCTAGATTTCTGAAAACTGTCAGAATTGACATCATAAAACTGTAAAAATATACTACAAACTGAAGAAAATAATAAGTTAATACATTTTCGTATTGAGTTTGAAAACATTTTAGTTTTTGACTTTCTTTGTTTTTCCTTTCTCATTTGTAAAAATCAAAAACAATTTATCAGATCAGAAGAAAATAAAAACCAACAAAGATTAAACATCGCTGTCTAATAAAAGCAATCATATTATTTATTTATGTTTTCATATGCACCTTCTTCCGAAAACAAATACAAACAATTTTAAGAGAAAATAAGAATTGTGATCAGATCTCATCAGAACGAATTCGGAACACAGCGATGCACCAAGTTATCGAACATGCCTATTATAAAGTCTGTTCCAGACATTTCGCACGCTAAAAGTTGGTCAAATGTCAAATTTAAGGAGTGGGGATGAAATGCTCTCAGAGAGAAATCAAATTGTCAAAATGTCTGGAACGGGTTTCGCACCAATTGACACGAGCAGAGTTACCAAAGATCATTAAAACCTTTCAATCAACTTAATCATGATTAAGAATGCAATAAAATCAATATCAAGAAAAGTAAACTTTTATTTATTTTAAATAAAAATGAACTTAGAAGGTTAGGTTAAAGTGGCTGTCCAAGATATAAACGCACACACTAAGGGCAGTTTCCATTGTGGTACCACATGAATCTTCAAACTTCCTCCTAAGTTCAATGGAACCAGTTCGAGTCCCTTATAGGGCCCATACACTACACATGCCTGCATGCGCATACAGTGCTTGCGCATGCAAACTGCCAGTGTATGGTGTGAACTGTGTGTTTGTGCAAGCGGCATGAGCAATATCAAAAAATTTTGATATTTTCTTGCTTGTACATGCAAGCATGAGTGGTGTGTGTGCTACATTTGCTCAGTCAAGGGCTAAAGCAATCAAAATTGCCGCAGCAGCGGAGTCGGAGCTTGACATTTTTTAAAGTTTTCTGTTTAGCGGTGAACACAAAACTGAATTTTGTACAGTTTGCATGCGTAGTGTATGGGGAAAGAGTGTTTGCGCATTTTTGTGCTTGCGCATGCAGGCATGTGTAGTGTATGGGGCCTATTACGAAACGTGAGAGGCTGATTATACCGATATGATTTAGATCGTTCAGATCGTTAAAGAAGAATTCTCCTAGGTAATTCTTGCATTTTCGAGCCAGAGCAGGGCGTGTACAGAGAAGATGAAGAATTGTTTCCTCCTCTTCCTCGTTCATACAGCTTCTTCAAAAGACATTTGAGAATACGCCTAGCAGCGTGGCGTGTTTTCCTATTAGACAGTGTCCGGTTATGACACCTATTATCGAGATTATATACGATCTGCTTAGAGATAGCAAGCACCTTAAACGCTTTTAATCTAGTGTTGGCTAGATGTTTTTTGTGACCAGTCACGTGGTGATGTTGTTCCACCTTTAGTTTGCCTTCTTCATAGCGTCCTGCATTAGCAATAGCTTACAAGTTCTGATTGGTATACCAGCATTTTCCAAACGTAGTAGGATGGCCTGTACTGTACCGTTCCGGGCGAGTTCATCTGCCTTGCAGTTACCTGGAATGTCTCTATGGCCCGGCACCCAGCAAAGGTGAGTGAATATTAAACTGTTTTGCCATCTCCATTAGAGATGATCGATATTTATGGATTGTTATAGAGTTTGTAGAGACAGAGAGAAAGAGATTTGATTGCGGTCTGACTATCTAAGAAGATACGGATATTAGATGTTGATATCATGTTTTCTTTAAGCCAGGACAAGACTACTTTTTTCTCCAAAAGTTGCGCCTGGAACACGATATAATGATTGGGAAGGCGGAATGAGATTCTTAATTTCAGTCATTTAGAGTACACACCTCCACCAACCCCTTTTTTTGTTTTTGTACCATCTGTATAAAAATGGATTGACTCATCCTCCAAGAATGTCCTATCCTCCCAAAAAGATCTGGGAGGTATATAAATCTGGAAATTTCAGTCGAATTGCAGTTGGCAGATGGTGTAGTCTGTGTGCTTTGGAATTAATTCTAAATACTTTTGTATTTCTTCGAAAATAAGACTAAATCGGTTTTGTGTGGGTTAACACTCAGTCCACACCGATCAGCAAGAAGTTTAAATCTGTCTAAGGCATTTTCTAAAAGTTCTTTTAAGGTGTTCAGATAATTTCCTGAAACTGATATAGCAACGTCGTCCGCATAGGCGATCACTCTGAAACCTTCCGTACCCAGACTAGTTAGGATTTCATTTATCACTAGGTTCCAGAGGAGCCGTGAACGTCAAATAGAATTTGACAGCCAGCCCAAAAATGACCAGAGAAAATTCCTCGTACTGAATCTGTCAAAAAGGGGAAATGTTATAATCTCTCGCTCGCGCTCTCTTTTGTAAGACTTACGAGAAGCACATCTTTTGAATTGTGGAACGACTTCGGACTTAAAATAACTCAAAGAAACTGTTTGAAACTAGGTCTAAAGCAGAGCTATAGACAACTAATGTCAACGGACCTGCCAGGGAGAAAAGTTGAATATTCAGATACTTTTGTCCAGTAAATGCGTTGCTTATTGGTCGCTTCTTATAAGGACTTGTGTAGTTAATCCAGCTGTCAGTTGTATACGTTACCGCAACGCATGTCACAGATTCTCGGCTCGTTTCCATGTAATGCTTCTTTTTGACAGATGTCACCACTTTAATTAAACTAAATTGCAAACAAAAATATTAATTTTGACTTCAATATGTATTGTATGAAAAAAAAAGAATTTTAAGAACAACATTGTTCAATTCCAGTTATATTTTAAGTTCTTCCAAAAACACATCAAAAGCTACCAAGTCTGCAAACATTAACTTACAGACTCAAATCACCAAGTAAATTGAGTATCGTTTTGTGTTTTAAGCATGATTTAATCCAACAACAAATATAGGTGTGCTTATAGAATAATAAAAACCCCTTAAAGCAATTGTTATTACTTTATAAGTCTCACTTAGTATAAACATATGTATATGTACTATGTAGGCAGGTACTTTCTAAAAGCTTATAAGGTACTAAGAACAAAGAAAACACAGATTTTCAACTACAAAATCAATAAACTTTTATAATATATAAAAGATGATTGCACTAATGAAATGGAAAGACCTGATCTTTTTGTTAAGTGTTTTTCTCCTATGTAGGTATGTACCTATTCTTTTAGGTTATTGCTATAAAATAGCAATTTCCATAATTTTCAAATAATAAAAGTTCTAAACGTGTGCATGTGTACAATATGGACAAAAGAACTTCCTCTTTCTATGCAAAATAATAACACTTGCAACAAGAAGAAAAAAACAACAACAAAACAGCACAACAGGAAACTGGACTCTGATTTTCGAACGTTCTTCTACATATGTATGAGTACCTATGTGTACAATACATACTCATAAGAGCAAGGGTGTTTACTTCCCATTAAGTAAATCTGCATCTGGAAAACTATCGATGCCCAAAATATAGTACCGTTAGCTATAAAACATCAACCAAGCGTAGAACAAAAGATTTACTATGTTGCACATAGAGAACTATGCAATTCAGTAGAATGTACTCTACGCATTTTGTACTCTGTACATATGATATGTAGTTGCCTCTTGCCTTCCTATTGTAGGTCCACAAAACTAAAAGCTATAGATTTTGCTTCACATTTTATAAGGAAAGGTTGTACATACATAAATATATCAGACATTCTATAATGTACACGTACTCATTTTTGTATGTTGGTACTTTCTCAGGCATTGTTGCCAGATTGCATGAGAAACCAATTATTCGCTTCCTTTGTTTGCGGATTTAATTTCACCATCGCATCGCCAGATGGAAAACCCATCCATTGTCTTACACGACAAATTGCTGCTTTTACAAGTTGAGTAAGCTTTTAAACTTATCACAGTCGCACCACTGCGTCTCTGAATAGGTACACCCAACTCATTCAGACACTAGAAATTCCAGAAGATCTGCCCGTACCTATATATGTACATACATATGTATTGTACACTATTCTTGACAGTGTCCCATATTTTCCCATAACTATACATTTCTTCACATAAGATTCAAGATAACTTATAGATACTACTTGTAGATACTTCTATAGTCGTTTATATACATGAGTATATGTGAATCTACAAGTATAGTTGAAAAAAACAAATGACTAAAAATAGATTGAAAAATATGCTTGCCTCGAGCTTTCTCAGGTGCACGCACAATGGTGATGGTTTAAAAACATTTTCCAGCTACTTTGCCATTCCAATTACTGTATTACTTCTGGGTCCTCCTAAACACTGTGCCATACGTTCATACGTATTTATACCTATGATGTTTGTGTAAGGACAAACTAGAACTAAGATTACCCACTCTCTGAAATGTGTTTTGAAAAATCCAGGTCCGGCTATTAAAAACAAATGGCTTACTGAGTAGTAAAGTTGCAACTGAGATTAATGTTAATTTTAAGGTAATACAAAAATTGTCAATACCTAAAATTGCTTTTTCTTCGATTGGCTAATTTCAACAAAGTTCTAGGTTTTTCTGCCTCATCTATCTTTTTCTTATTAATTGTCATCAGTTACTTTCTTGTCATCAAATGTTGAAGCAAAATTTTTAAATTGCAAGATTACTGAAGGGCTCTTTAAACGTTTGCTTTTTTTATTCAGCATTCCCTCTGACAATGTTCTTCATTTTTATCTTCACATATTAGTTTTAAGTCTCTTGGAGATAAAAGGCTATAAAACTATAGCCGAAACGGTTACAGCGCTAGAATATCACAGCAATGTTTCATGCCTTTCGTTGTTTTATGGATATTTGGCAAACATTGTTCTGTCGAATTAGCCTGTTCCATTCCACCTCTTTAAAAATTAACCGTAACACTAGATCTTGTTTTACCCGTGACATGATGGTTAATGGGTTTGGCTTTCATGCGAGAGGTCTTGGGTTCGATCCCTGCTGAGCCACCTAAAGTTTTTATTCACAGGTATTGCCTCTTGCGAGGAATTGACGAATTCTCCAAGAGTAATCCTTGTCATAATAAAGTGCTTTCTCAAATTTGCTGTTCGAATTCAGCATTAAACTGTAGGTCCCATCCATCCCTGCAATTACTCGCACGCAGAAATAGTTGAGAGTTGTAAGTCACTTGGCCTTAGTTCTCCACGGACTGTTTCGCCACCTAATTTATTTTTTTACTGGCACTTAAAGGAACGATCATCAGTTTAAACTTGAAATAGATTTCGGAGTTTCTGTCAAGTATAGTTATTTGTTTTTAACCGCACATCGAGAATGTGAAATGCTTTGGCTAATTCTGTTTTTCCCAACCATTTTGATATTTCGAACAAGACCAATGAGCACCGGTATCTCCCCTTAAATCCTCTCCTATTTTCGAACCTCACACTGTTTTTAAATATAAACATTATGCCCCAGTATACAATGGAACAAATAGTTTTATTTATGTCTCCGTTATACTTTTTCATAGACGTGTAATTATTAATCTATCAATATTTTGGGAGATTATCTTTTTGGCAGCTGTCACTTGATTAATGGTTAGTTAAGATTTGCCATACTTACTCCTTGAACAACGTTTGCAAATGTTTAAAATGTATTACCAAAGTTATAGTCCGGTTCATGTGACTCATCGCATTGGCTAAGTCGGTTGTACAGTGCGCACCGAAGACACTATTGTTTCTGTGGAACAGTGTATTGAAGAAAACACAAATGAGTTAATGGGACGCAACAATTGGAACTGTGCCCATTTTTTTAATGGATGGTTTTGGTCTTGGGGTGTTTAAACTCCAACTCGTACAAGAATTGAAGCCGAACAACCAACCTCGTCGCAAAATCGGTGAATGAACCTAAAATGACAGTGCAACCGATCCTGATTTTCAAACGAAAATTATTTTTAGTGATGAAGTTCGTTTTTAGTTGAATGGGTAAATCGACACAAACCACAAGTCTCTGTCAAGAGCCTGCGCTGGCGCACCACTCTTTGGTTTATTCAGAGGGAATCATTGGTCCATTATATTACAGTCAATAGGGAAAGTCAATTACTTTTATATGCCTGAATTGACGGATGTTGGCGCGAATGACTTTTGGTACTAAAAAGATGGCACAGGGGCTCTACATGCCATACATCCTACGAAACAATACATTTTTTGAAGGAAACGTTTGCTAAGAATTCCATAGAATTTTCCTCACACTGAAATCGTCATTGCTGACAATTTCTATGTACACAATTCTTCTCGGCTTCGCTTTTATGGCCAGTCAACACCAGAAGGAAGGTATGTTGAGGTCTTCGCTGAGTTAAATCAATTAACTCAGCTTAACTCGAATCCCTGACGTTGCAGGTCAATTTACCAACACCCTAGGCTTACTTCTTACTTCTGATCCTAATAAATACACAATCATTGTATTACCGCCTCTAGGCACATCAGACTATTGTATTGTATCTGCAAATTTCTCATGTGTAAGAAACCCAGTTAAAGAAAAAACTCCTATTAGAACCGTTTAGCAATATGAGAAAGCCAATTGGGTCGGTCTTAATAAATTCTTCAGGAACTTTAACTGGTCCCTATGCCTCCCTGATAGTGACTTGAATTCTAGTGCAGATATGATTACAAACTTAATTCTTTGTGGAATTAGACATTTTATCCCGAATAGGGTAAAATTTATCAAACCTAATGAGAACTCATAGTTTGGTTCGAGCTGTAAAGATGTAATTAGGATCAGAGATGTAAGTTTGCCTATTTATAAAGTCAACCCCATTGAGGATAATCGGAATATGTTCAAATATGCTAGAAAGACTTGTAAGGAGCACATTCGACGCATATAATTTTTACATTAACAGAAATTACGGAAAAAATACTACAATGTCCCAAAGGTAGTAACAATTTCTGGTCATGTGTAAAAAATGTAACCTTTCGGACCGTTCAATTCGGTTAGTATTGGACGAAATCGAATCTGATATCCATAAAATAAATGTTTTTGTGCCCCAGGGCTCCGTTTTGTCTCAGACGTTCTCCCTTATTTTTATAAATGACGCTTTGTCTGAAACTTCTAATACTTTAAATTCTTTCTCAGATGACAGTACCCTCAGCTTTTCATATTCGTTTCTAGATTCACATCCTTGTCCTTCTAATGTGGAACTTCAACGTCAGCGTATAATAGGCTCATTTAATTCTGATCTTGATAGCATTGTTGAATGTGAAATCAAAAACCGTGTAGAATTGAATGCTTCGAAAAGCGTAACGTTAAAGCGTAACCCACCCACGATGACGCTATCAATAAGTGGCACTTCCACCCAGGAAACTAATCAACGTTCAGTACGCGGTATGTGTATCACAGATCACCTTTTATGGAATGATCACATATTCGATATTGCCAAAAGACCAATGTGCATCGGTATCTCGTCCCTAATCCTTCCTTATTTTCCCAAAGCTCTCACTGTGTTTAAAATTAAAAGCATGTTAAGGGGTACCTTGAGTACCCGTTAATTAAAAAAAAAATTGAAATTGGTTTAAGATTGGGCGTCCCGGCTGATATTTATTTGACCAGCCAATGCAGCCACTTGTTTGAAACTATTTTTAAAACATAATGACAAACTCTTACGTTTTTAAACAAAAGCTTAAGCCCTATTAAGTTTCATGAATTTTATTTTTTTCTGAAAACTACACGTCTTAAAAAGATACATAAAAAAACAGGTAATGATGGACGACGTTTGATTCTAAGCTTATTTTCCTTTTATAAAAAATCAATTAAGAGTTGGTAAAAAAGCTGAAAAGAGTTTAAAGCATTGTGTCGAAATTAAGTAAAGTACTGTGGCTAAACTATATATGTCTCTGTTTATAAGGACATCTTTTTATAATGACAGAATTAAACCCTTCTACCTCCATAATTTCTAGATTTACATTTTCAAAGCCAAAAGAAACAAAATCAATGCAGAAAAAAAAAAGTTAAAGATTTCACATTTACATTTTCAGCGATAGATACTCAGCAGTAGTTGAATAAGGTTGAAACTTTGTAAAAAAAAAATATCCATTCCATTGAACATAGCAAACAGAAATTTACAACATTTAGATCTTAGAAATAATTATTAATCTAATCATCTGTGAAATTATTGATTTCTCAACGTTTTTCCATACAGAAACATGTGCTATTCCAAGCTGCACTTCTATTCAAAAAGAAAAATCCGGAAAGAATTCTTCTAATCATATTTTGTAACCTCCACATTTAAATTACTTTTGTGTCAAAAGCATTTCATCGCCCGAAGTTTTTTAAAAAATTAATAGAAAATATAAAAAATTATATTTGTGCAAAAAAAAATCTAAAAACTTTTTATTCACAAGGTCGATTATTGTGAAAAGTTTCGAAACGTAAACTCTTTTATTTCCCCCACTCTCGAAGATTGATTGAACTGAAGCATAATAAATGCTTTTTCTATGCGGCGGAAATCCGTTTTACTTCTTTTTTTTATTTTTGAGCTTCTGAAATATATATATAGTATTTGGCCTCTCAAAAAACGCCACAAATCTCTCAAGTGTCAAATTCATTTGGTTCCCCCTTCGAATCCTGTCACAAAAAGTTGCTTGCTTTTTTTTCTTAATTTTTCTAGATGCGGTCTATTTCTTATTTAATTTTTAATTCTTTTTTTCCCTATTTTATATTTGTTCATTGCTCCTTTTTACGATTAAAATATAAAAGTATGTGTGAGAGTTTGTGTTTTTTCTTCGGTTTTATTCTCCTAAACGTTCGGTTCATGCATCTGCAAATGACAACATGATAATAATGGGCAATGGAACAAGATTTGCCACAGCCAAATTGTATTCCGGCGATTTCTCCAACGTCGTCTCCTTCGTCGTAGAAGACTTAGTCGACAAGGATTGCTGAAGCCTGCAATAGGAAGTTTTCTGTTCTGCTTATGCCACCCTCATTACAAAATAATTCCACATCCTTGCACCTCAGACATATTGCATTATTTGTCGCTGCAAGTTTAACGGTGGTATGGCTTGAAGCTCTTCGAAGAGAGATGCAGTGGCAGTGGTAGCGGTAGCGGGTGCGATGGGATAATTTTTCACTTGGCTTCACGTTTTTCGCCGGGCAAAATCTTTCAACGAACAAGGACGAAGAAATAAACAGAAAAAGCGAAAAAAAAAACGAAAAATAAAACGACAAAAATCGATTAGCGCCAGCCAACCCTGTTCCCTGTTAGGATCGATGCTGCGATGAAAGGAAACGTTGACGACCGACAAAGACACACGACAGCTACAGCGACGGTGCTGCCACCTCGGGCAAATTATTTATCCCTCAATTTATAAATTGTGATTGATATTGTAATAAATTGGAAATCGGAAATTGAGGGAAAGGCTGTGTGTTCCTCTTGCCGCTTGCTGTTCAGCTGCTGAACCGAGCTTCTACATACCTGAATTATAGCAGTTAAATTATAGGAAAACCCGAGGAAGAAAAATTGAATATAATGGCTGCAGGGGCTACATGAGTTGTGGCTTGAGATTAAGTTGAATGTATCTCAGTCTCAGAAACAGAACATCTACCTATAGGCAACTGCGGGGCTGAGAAGCTGGGTAAAAACGATGAGAATGCGGTGGAAGTGGGGAGAAATGAAACTTATTTATGGCAGTCATTACTCCTGGCTTAAGTTTCACCTTCACTGCTGATTTAATTTTTGTTTTGTGACGTTTTTTTATATTTCTGTGTTTTTTTTTTCTTTTTGATGGTTTTTGATGGCTTCCGCTATAGCCTGGTAGTTCCGAGGAGCTCTCAGTACTAGAAAGTCCTTGTTGGGTTAAAATGTTCAAACAGCCAGCCAGTGTCCTTGCTGGCTGACTGTGATGGGAAATTGGAAGGATTTTTTTTATTATTATTTTTTCGTTGGTTTTTTTGTTTTAGTTTTATTTTTAGTTTTTTTTATTATTATTCTGGTAGACAAGAGTTCGAGATTAATGGGGCAACATTCAGCTGAGCAACTGTCTTGGACATAAATGGGATGGAAAGGATGATGTATGATTATATGAATTTTGTAATTTATTTTAAGAGACATAGTCAGTGAATTGGAAATAGTACAAGACCACACTAAATGGAAGGACATTTATGGACACACTTAAAACAAAAAACAAACACACACAATCAATACAGTTGGGGGTCATAAATTATTTGAGATTTGTAATTATGGAAGCTAAAGATTAATTCTTTTTTGTTCAATTATCTAGATTCAAATTGTTGGATAGAAAAATTAAAGATAAAAACAAATGATTGAGTCACTACATTTTGGAAATAAGACTGGGATCCGACACACACTGATAACTTCCTATACCGTCTGTCGATTTGTTCAAAACCTTAACAAAATGTTAATAACAACATTTTGAGCGAGATACAATTTTTGAAGTCAATACCAGTGTTTTTTTGGCATTCTATAAATAGTATAGTAGAAAATTCCCAAGAAAACACATCGGCAGTAGCCAGATTTTTGTATTTAAAAATTGGTGCAACTGAAAAAAGACCTGTCAGAATAATAATAAAAAAAAAACAAACTGAAGAAAGTTTTATGAAAATCAAAAGTTCAAATTAATTTTAGCAAAAAAAACTAACTAAAACTAATAAAATTGACTTATTTCAAGAAGAAATTGTAAGAAAACATCTGGTAATTGAGATTCTATAAAAATAGTTCATTTAAGAATTGCATCAATAAAATAAAAACTTCAAGAAGGGGGTTCGTCCGTACACTAATACATTAACATGTGGTATTGAAGCGAGCTTGAAGCTCCTCTCAATTCATTATATAACTTAATCGATTTGAAATGAGCTTAATTTTCTCGATTCCGCTCGGGGATCGGAATCGATTCAAAATTTACAGATTGTTTTGTTTTAATCAAATTAAAAAAAATTGCACATGGAGTCGGTTGTAGTACCCGTGGCATGATGGTTAGTGTGTTGGACTGTCATGCAAGGGGTCTTGGGTTCAATCTCTGCATGTGCCACATTAATTAAAAAAAAAACTGCCTCTTGCGAGGAATTGACAAATCCTTCAAGAGTAATTCATGCCATGAAAAAGTGCTTTTTCAAATTAGCCGTTCGGATTCGTGCTAAAATTGTAGGTCCCTTCCATTCCTGACAACACTACTAGCACACAGAAATGGTTGAGAGTTGTAAGTCACTAGGCCCTGGTTTCCAACGGACTGTTGCGCCACCCAATTTATTTATTTAATTTACATGGAGTCGGAAGCGTATTCTTATATGTTGCTGAACTATTCAGTTCTTCAATGTTTAACACGAATCAAACTAACTCACTTGCACTTCATAAGAAACATCGAAACATCATTTGCATTTTTGAAAGTGCTGTCAAACTTAATCATTTTTAAATCATTTTGTGCGGCGGAAACACCAAAAAGATTTATTTAATCTAAACCGAGAAAAACGGTTCATAGAAACATAGCAAAACTTAATTATCTTTTCTATTCTTCTAAAATAAGCCCAGTTAGTCCATTTTTAGTAACAAAACTAAATAGTATCAACAGTAACAGATTGATTTTCTTCGCAAATGGAAACCACATGATTCCAAATGCATAACTACTCAACGAACACAGCCATCGAGATACAAATTCAATATCAATCGTACCAACATTTGAGAATGAAATCTTATAAGATCCATTCGAGACTCGTATAAATAATAAAAGTAAGATTCTACTTTAACTTTTTAACTAATTCATACTGCGAATATTGTTTTTTGTTATTCGTATTAAATCCCACTGTATTGTTGATAGATTTGCCAACAAAACACGGGTAATGTCTTTCTGTGTCCTAATACTTGAGGTGAAAACCATTTCTTATCATTTTTTTGTTGTTTTGTAGGGTTTTGTCATTTGTAAAAAAAAAAGTTTAAAAACATCAAATTTGTCTAAGAACTTAGTAAAAGCTAAAAACAATATTTTGTATATGATAAATTAAGTTTGATTTCAGTAAATATTTTTGTTCGAAATTCTATTTTTACCAATGTTACCTTAATTTTTAGAAAGTTTTTTTATGAACCACAGATTTGATTTTCCTAAAACCAATAGCTTAGGTTAGTTACCTAATTTATTATAGAATGAAATCCTTTTGACCTTCATTAATTCACGAGATATCGGGAATCGAAAATTAATTTTGTGTAGGTTTCAATTTTTATGGCAAAACTGACTGTTGGATTTTTATAAAAAAATTATTAACTAAATTTGAATTAATTTTTATCATTCTTTTTAAAGGTTTCATTTTTTGTAAGAAAACATAACTCTGTTTTTACGAAAATGTATCAGTTAACTATCGCACAACGCACACAAATTCCTTGAACCTAGTATACAAAAATGGTGACTCTGCCACAGCCAGATATAATTGGCAAAATTGTGCAGAAATTTGAAGAGACTGAGCCGAATGTGTCGATTCCTCGTCGTTTTCATTAATTACGACCGCGTATTTCGCATTTGGACCTGCACTAACGTCCGTATAAAGTTCAGCTCACCCAACAACTGAAGCGAGCTGACCATTCACAACATTTAAGGTACGTCGAATGGGTGCTTGAACAACAGGCGGTGGATGGCGATTTTTGGAACAAAATTCTAAGATAACCGACTTTTTTTGCCTGCTATTGAAAAAAGGGACACTGAGAAGATGTGGTTTCAACAAGACGATGCCACTGACTTATTCACTTAAAGTAGCGCTACAGTCCTGTGTAACTAGGGCCTCACCCAACAAACTTCTCCATCTAGCTCGGTCCCTAGCTAGATGTATCCAGTTTCGCGCTCCAAGTTGGGTGAGGTCACCTTCTACTTGTACCCCCACCTGATCCGCGGGCTTCCTCTACTGCGCTGTCCTGTGGGTGTGGATTCGAAGACTTTCCGGGCCGGAGCATTGGTTTCCATGCGCTCTACGTGACCCAGCCATCTTAGTCGTTGGACTTTTACCCTTCTGCAACACTTTGGTCCCTCGAGAGAGGACTTTACCCCTCAATTGCTTTCTTAGTCCAAAGAAACAGCGGTTAGCAAAAGTTACTCTGCGTTTGATTTCAGCGCTGGTTTTGATTTCTGTCGATGGTGACGTTTTGACCAAGACGTCGTCGGTGTTGCATGTCCTTTCTTGACGACATTATGTACTTTGTTTTGCCCTCATTAACCGTTAAATCCATTTTTGCCGCCTCTGCCTCAATACTCACAAAAGCCCCATTGACATCACGCTGAGTTCTTCCGATTATGTCATCAGCATGTGCTAGTAATTGGACAGACTTTTGAAAAATTGTGCCTCTAGGGTTGACGTGTGAGCTCTGCACTATTCTTTAAGCACGATGTTAAAAAATACACATGACCTTGTCTAAAACCTTTTTTGACATCGAAAGGTTCTGTTAAGTTGTTTCCAACCTTTATGGAGCAGCGTGAATCCTACATGGTCATCCTGTACAATCGGACGAGTTTGGCATGGATGCCAAAACTAGACATGGTTCTATACAGCTCGTCCCTCTAGATGCTGTCATATGCGGCCTTGAAATCGATGAAAAGATGGTGGGTGTCGATTTTATATTCTTTGGCTTTTTCCAGGATCTGCCGTAATGTGAATATTTGATCAACTGTGGGCTTTCCTGGTCTAAAACCACACTGATAAGAACCTTTCAGCTTGTTGACGATGGGCTTTAAACGTTCACATATTGCGGCAGAGAAGATTTTATAGGCGATGTTAAGTAGACTGATTTCTCCAAAGTTGGTGCAGTTTAGAGAGTCTCCTTTTTTCAGGATCGGGCAAACAATGTTGAGGTTCCATTCATCAACCTATCTTCTTCGACCTATCTTAAAATAACAACTGTCAATTTAATTTGTCTCAAAATTTTAGTGTTAACCAAAATGTTCACCTTTTTTTAAACTGCTACGATACAAAACCCACCGACGCATTTTCCTTGAGAGCCCTTTCTGCATCTTTCTCAACTATTATCTGTTTAACAAAATCTATTTCAAGTCGATATCTCTTCTTGTTCTTGAGCTATGGACGACGAATGAAACGTCGCGAACGTACGGACGCACATCGACATCTTTCTAAAAATCTTTTATTTCGACCCTATGGACCTTGAAACGTCGAGAAATGTCAAAATGTTCAATTCGACAAGTCGTACCGACTAATAAACTTTGGATGACCAAATTGTTTCATCTAATGGAAATGAAGTGAATGTGTTTTGTAAAGGTACGCCATATCTCATTAACCAAAATGTATGTATGTCTCTGACTCTTAATTCGTTTCCAAGCCACGCAAGACTTAAGTTTGAAACGTACGTATACGCCACACACTTAATACCTCGACTTATTAAATCTAGACGAGATTGTTTTGTGGAAAATTAATTACCTCCGTTAAATTGTTAAAGGAGGATAGGACCTTCATGAAAATCGATGGAATGCATAAGTATTAATGATGTTTTGGGAATTATCTCCCTTTAAGTTTTAACGCACAATCGGTACGATGCGAAGGACGAAATCAAACGTATTTTAATACAGTTTAACCATCTATCGAATTAAAATAAATACCATTAACAAAATTCTCTGAACTGAATAAAGTATACTCAACTTATTCTTTGATTCAGTTTATTTTCCTGATAATTTCTTAATGAATAAGAATTTATTCGTTTGTTTATGAGAAGATCGCTTATTCAAACATTTCAAGGAAATTCATTGAAATTTTAAATAAACTTTTTTTTTTTTTTTTTTTTATAATAAGCGCACACTCAAGGGGATATATTACCCTTATTATGTAGACACAGTGTGAGCACTAGGAAAGGGAGAGAGGGGTTGAAAGGAGATGTCGGTGCACATTGGTTTTGAATTCCTGAATATTGCAATAGCTGGGAAAGACAGAGTGTGGCAAGGCATTCCACATTCGCATAGTACGGCTAAAGAACGAATCTCTGTACTTGACAGTACGACCGAAGACTTCAGTTAAAAACAACACATCCTTATAGTTATATCCTTATGTAACCATCCCCATCTGATATCCTGTTAGTAGGAAACTAGTGTAGGTATATTTTAAGATTTTAAAAGGTTAAATTGAAATGTTTCAAAAGGTCAAAAATTCTCTGTTTACCGCTTTTTAAATGCCACAAAAGCAGAACCCATTTTTTTAAATTAAATTAATCGAACATATCCCTACAGGAAAGAAAACAATTTCCAATCAAACATATCGTTTGCGAGTTGGGACAATAGTATTGTTTATTTAATTTAATTGACTAAAATATCATAATAATTCCATAAATTGTAGTTTCCTTTAGAAAATTTTGAAGTCCTCTTTTGTGTGCTACATATTTTATTTTTGAATTTTCTTTCCTTTCATCAATTTAAATACATTCAAAGGCTTTGGAAATACTTACAAATTAAACAACTCTTTTGAATAATCTGGTTAAATAAATACCTTGGAAGTGGGCTAGAAAACGATTACGTTCTTACACATGTACCATAGGTAGAACTTATGTACTACACAATTCAGATATTCATAAGTTATGCAAATAATAGCCTAAGCATTTTAATTGAAGAGCTTAAGGACAAAATCAGACTTTTCCATTTAGATTCATTTTTTTTTCTGGTAAAATAAAAAAATGTACTAAAAGGTATGAACCGCCTTTGAATGAATTAGATTGGACTTGTGAGGTGTAGTTAGGGGTTTTTCGTTTTACAATGAAAGGTCATTCTTCCATGGAACTGGCTATGGTGATTGAAATTTCTTCAGAACTTATCATATGAATATTAATCACTTTAGAGACTGAAAAGCTTATGATTTCGACAACCAAGGTATCCTGTTTATTTACATATATCCTATGCCTATGTAGATCAAAGAAATCCAGGTAAGAATGAAAAGGGTCAATTAAACACATTATTTTAAAAGTTAGGAAGAAAAACAAAAAGAACTTTTAAGGAGATAACCTATGAGTTATATTTAAGAGTTTAAGAGGGTCAATGACTGACTCACTATTAGGGAAATTGACATTTAATTGAATATAGGTCAGTTAAAAAAAGAAAGAAATCAGTTTTAATGTTTGAAAAAGTTCTGTATTTTTGTTAGGAAAAAGTATTTAATGGATTTCCACATCCGCATAAAGATTGTGCCCCTAGTGTTGAAGGGTTGAGTTCTGCACAATTCTTTTCAGAACGACATTGAAGAAGTCTCATTACAGAGCATCGCCTTGTCTAAACACATTTTTTTACATCAAATGAATCGGCGAGATCTTTTCCGACCTTGATAGAGCAGCGTGCATTCTCCATCGTCATTCTGTACAAACGGATAGGTTTGAAATTGATGCCAAAACTACACTTTGCTCAGTAAATCTCTTCCCTATAGATGCTGTCAAACGATGCTTTAAAATTCGATAAAGAGATGCTGGGTATCGATTTGAAGCTCCTGGGTTTTTTCCAAGTTCTGCAGTAGTGTGAAAATTTGGTCGATAGTGGACTTTCCTGGTCTGAAAACACAATGATAAGGACCAATCAGATTGTTGACGAACGGCTTTAGAGGGGAGATATGATCTTATATGCAATATTAAGGAGACTGATGCCTCTGTAGTTTGCCTAATTTCTTATGTATCGTGCAAACTATGCTGAGATTCCACTCATCGATCATGTTTTCTTCCGACCATATTTTGCAGATGAGTTGGTGCATGCTCCCTTTCCAAGTCATCTTCTGCTGCTTTCAATAGTTCGGCAGCGATGGCGTCAGCTTCAATTAAGATATAGCTATCTTCAATTCGTCTAGGTCAGGTAGGCGGAATTGTTGATCTGCGTCGCCTAGGTTGAGTTGTTCTATCTTCCTTACAGTGAAATTTGGTTTCGTCTTCACCGTTATATAATTTAGAGAAGTGGTCTTTCTATATTCTCGACATAGACTGCGATTTTACTACGATGTTCCCCTGATTGTCCTTACAGTCTTCGGTTCATGGCTGGTACTCTTGGGAGGTTTTTTTTTACCTTTTGGACATCCCTCTATGTCCTCGATCGCGCGCTTCTCATGCTCTATTTTTTCCCACCTAAGGAGCCGGTGTTCCTCTCTCCTCTTCTGCTCGTATAGCTCGCGAGCAGCTCTGGTCGTTCTTTGCTGCGCCGTTTTGTATGCCTATTGTCTAGCAATACTCTTTATTTCAACCTTTAAGCTGAACTTGGAGGATTATCTGATCAGGATGTCGAAAATGCAAAATTCTGGGCTGCCAAAAGTAATCTGGCGACATGCAATTCAATTTAAAAAAGGTTGGTATGAAGATTAAAGAAAGTGGAAACATCTTTAATGAAATCAGAGTAAGTGAGAAAAAAATGTAGTAGCCGTGATGGGAAGTACGTTGGATTGTCATGCGAGGGGTTTTGGGTTCGATCCCTTCCTATGCCTTCTTAATCTTTTTACGGGTACTGCTTCTAGCGAGGAATTGACAAATTCTACAAGAGAGATTCTTGCCATTAAAAGTTCTTTCTCAAAATTATCCGTTCAGATTCGCCTTAAACCTGTGTGTCCCCTCCATCCGTGAGAATATTAGTCGCACACAGGAATGGTTGAGAGTTGTTAGTCACTCGGCTCTAGTTTTCAACGGACTGTTGGGCCACCCAATTTTTAATATTAATTCCAAAATAATTTTATATAACCAAGAATAACGTTTTGAACATCTATTCAATTTTTTACAAAAATCGAATTGATTTTTTTTATTTTTTAAATAAAAACTTTTAAATTGGTTAACACTGATTTTCGACTGAATGGCATGTCCATTTACTCTTTCAATAATCATTCTTAATAACAAAATTGAAATTTTTAGATGTTTCCAATGGAAAGTTATGAGTGTAGGCTGCATCCCAGCCCCTTGTTTAGGTAACAAATTTGCACGATTTGCAAACATTGTTCAGGAGTAAGACTTTTCATTATGAAATGGCACACCAAACTAATTATAAATCAAGTGACAGCTGTCAAAAGAACCACCTCTGGAAAAAGTATTGCCAGGGTGAAAACTACACGCGTAAGAAAAAAGACATGTTAAGCAGTTTATTGTGATTTATTAACTTTAAAAATAATCACATTGCTCTCATAAAAGTTATTTTAGTATTATTATAAACATTAATTAACATTTTCAACTTCTAATTTATAAAAATAGATTTGACATTTTTTAATTGAGTTCATGCAATTTTAAAATAACTTGTCGCAGTAGCTTATAGTAGATACATGTATTGTACGGTACGTGCTACCTGTACGCCCTCCTGTGGTGAAATTTCCTATTTAACCAGCACACTGTTTTAAATAGCTTTATAGAATAAGTTGTGTGATAACCTTTATAGAGCAGACCTTCGTGTTTTTAAGCTATTTCCCAACAAAGTTTCACATTCCATAGGTGCCCAACATATAAAATATCCATTTGTATATAGCTACTTAAATCCTTGAAAATTCAATTACTTGCAAACATGGGCAATGTTTCAATTTATCCAAAATGCACTGTCCAAGCAACCAGCGATGTCATAAAATAACAATTACCGACCACCTCATTCATCTTCAAGACCCGACCAAAAGTACTTACATCTGGCCATTCTCACAATATGCAGTTATATATATACACTCGTACATTTATACTTAACGGGACCTCTGCACAATGCACTGAACATACAAAATATATTATACAAACACTCCTCACATAAGTACCTAAAGTCCATATACATATAAAGATACTTTTGGTCTGTTTCGTTCGTATTGTGAATTATACATTAACCCAATGCACTATTGCATGTGTGAAAGCAATACCTCATTACGTTACATTACATTGCATCCAACACATTGTATATGGTGACCAGATGGTCTGTTTTGTGTTATGGCGAACTTTGGTTCGGTTTTTTTTTTTTGTTTTTGAAGATTTATAGCTCTTAGAAGGAGAGAAAGAAAAAAAGATGTTAAATTGAAAATGTAGTCCACTCAAAGCATAAATTTGTAATGGAGTTTGAAACGAATTAGCAGATATTGCTTCCAATATTTAATGGTTGTCAACTTTTCCATCGCATCAGAAAGAAACGTTGTGTTGTTAAGATAAAAGTTGTAAAGAATAAAATAACCATTCATTCGCCGGGAGTTGGTTTTTATGTATTTACTTCATGTTTTCAAAAAGATAATTTTTTTTCTCGCATATGGCACCCTAGAATACGTTGTAGCATATCCAGTTCAATTTCATCAAAAGTGTCGTTTTGCCTTTGTAAGCTTCATCGCTGGAGATGATTTAATGATAAAAAGTAAAGTTTTTCCAGGTAAGTCATTTCATTTAAATAGCCTGCCATTTTTTTGAATTTATTAGCCTGTCATCTGTTTGACAAATCTTTTGAGAAAAGTTAGTGAAATGAAGAATAAAACACTCGAGTTTTCAACCTAATTTTTCACAACAATATGGCTTCATATAAGGCAGATTCACTGTAAGCAATCTCACAGAATTTGTCTCCAAAACTATAAGCAAATCAAAAAAATGAATTAAACTGCACGTTATCAGTACAGACCTTAGTACAGCCTTAGCAACGTTTATCACCGCATTATTTATCTTAAACTTTAAGCCCTTCATTTCCTACTAAGATTTATTTCATGGCTAAGATCGTACCGAGAGAACAGCCGATACAAAGTTGTTTTAAAAGTTCTCAATTTCGGATGGTAGTTATGTAAACTCAGGAGTTTCAAAAGGGACCACCTTGGTCCTTTGATATTTGTCTTTACTATCAACGACGTTATTAATGGCATTGATAATTCAGCTGTCCCTTATGTTAGCACATACAAAAAATAAAGGTTATTTCTACTCCATCTGATTCTGTAGTACTCCAAAATGATCTTGAGCTCATTTCAGACTTAGTGCGACAAAAATATCTTGGATTTCACCCGTTAGGAATCACATCATCCCTTTCAAACTTACAATCTGCACGATACATAGGAGTTATTTCCGACACTTAACTAAAAAGGCCAACGCAACCCTTGGTGTCATCACTTATTGATCTAAGGAGTTCTCGTACCCCAAAATAAATAAATCTCTATACACCACCTCTGTGAGACCTCTTCTTGAATACGCTTGTCGAGTCTGGTGTCATTATCAGAATTTTTACTCTCAAAGAATCTGTAAAACGCAGATTTGATTTTGATGTGCACTCCGGGGTCTTCCTTTGGGTGACACATTTTAAACATTGTTTAAAACGTATTAATCTACAAAACCTTCAAAAATCGATATTTTCTTTCTACACAAGCTTCTTGCAGGGAAGATACAAACAAACAAAATAAATTAGGTTGCACAACATTCCATAGAAAACCAGGGCCTATTGACTTACAACTATCAACCGTTTCTTTGATGGAATCATTTCAGGTATGGAGGTGACGTACATTCAATATTCCGAATCTTCACAGTTAATTTCAGAAAGCGCTTTTCATGACAAGAATTACTTTTGGGGGATTTGTCAATTTCTCGCAAGAGACAATACCCGCGAAAAAAAAACTTTATATTTCTCAGGCAGTTATCGAAAACAAGTCCTCTCGCAGTTTCTAGCCACCGCAATATTGCTGAATCTCGTCGAAATCACGCTGGAAGAAAGTTCTAATAACCTTTCGGCGTATGTAATTACCTTGGTTAGACTACCTATCAGATCGATGTTGTAAATGCTGAAGAAGAATTGGCGAATTCACCGCTCTCTGTTGAAGACTGTTGTCAATTTAGAATGTTGTGATAGAAGTTATATTTCCACTTTTGACAACAAACTTTCTACCGTTAAGTATATCGTGGAGTATAAACAACAATGGTTTGGTTACGCCAAGCTTTCTTAATTTTGGGTAAAGACCTTCTAACCATACGGTGTCAAAACCCTTTTCCAAATCAACCAGAACAGCACCTGTGCATTGTTGTTTTGTCTTATTCCATTGAATATCAGATACAGTTTTAGATGCAGCATGAAGTGTGCCATGACCGGCCTTGAACCAGAACTGTTTATCCGGAATTATTTTGTTGTCCGCAGCTCACTTAATAAGAGCCCTATTGATGATTGAAAACTTTTCTGATGCTCAGAAGAAGACTTGGCCACTGAAGATTTGACGGGTTGGAGTTGTGATTTTTCTTTTTCGGGAGAGAATGAACCACATTATTGAAGAGTGTGGTATGTGTCATCGACACCTGCTGACTTTTTGTTTTTTATTGAGTTGAAGACTCAATCCTTGTCACCAACAAGGGGCTTGGTACCGTTTGCTCTGCGATTATGGCATTTGCCAAGTAATCGTCATTGAACCGCATGAAACCGCGGTTCTCAGATCGCCATTGTGTCATTTCATTTCGAAGTTAAAAGTGATGCAGCAGGACTCTGTTTTCCAGGCTGTGGTGGGGGCGAATGCTAACATTCCCCTTGTACAATTGCTTGAAAGCAGCTTCCACTGCCTCCACCTTTTTCTTTGGATCTTCAATCATGTAAAATTCATCGTTAAAACTGACTTGTTCTGGATCTATTTGTGCTGTCCTAAGCACGTCTCTCTTCTACTAAGTTCTTTGGAGTTTCAAACACGGAATGTCATTATCGTTCTTTTTCCTGAATATCTTGTTGATTTTAGAAAACATCCTCGGGTCACTGGAATTAACTGACAGGATTTTGCGGTCCCAGTACTTGTTAATTGATAACTTGTAGTTCTCTTTAAATAACAGATTTATATTTTGTATTGACGACTTCAGTGTCCTAACCTGAAAGTCGTGTGAGTCTGTGAATCGTCTGTACAAGTTTTTGAGTCTTGTGAGTAAGCCACTTTTGTGTCTACGTAGTGGTCTATAGCCGAGTTTTTGTACGTGTCCATTTGGTCCCGTTATTTGTACTTTGGTATTGTCCGCTCCATCGTTCGTTGTATTTTTTCATACATCTGTTGTAAATGTTGGTCAATTTCTGTTATTGCCAGGTTTCTGTTATTTGGTAAGGCTATGTCACTCGAACGAAGATTTCTCGCTAAGGCGTTGATGAAACGAGGCCAACACATCTAACTTTAATTGTAAGAGTGCTTTGTAACGTATTCCTCCAACTTCACGCGTTCGTTCGGAATCTGTACTACAGGAGTCCATCCGCAGTGATCACTGTCGTGCTCGACTGTCTATAAGCAGTTTCGAGCGTGATAATCCACTTTGACTGTAATTGTCAGTCTGGTATCGGGCAACAAAGGATCCAGAAAGGATCCGCTTCTGGGATACGATGGCTTTTCAGAAGCCAACAGGTCGACGTGATATTAAAACGGTGGAAAGATTCATCAAATTAATAAAATGGTTACCTCTGTGATTACTATATTTATTTCCACCAGGGACCAAAGACGCACAATTTCTTACAGGAAATATATACTAATCCACGGAACGTCCGTCGGTTACTCCTCTTTCACCTTCCGCATTACCATACAAATTATGGGCTTTTTGAATTCTGCGCATAGCTAACAACCTGCATACTCCCTTTGACTTCAATATCAGACCTTCCTTCCTAAGAAACATTCTCTACAACTCCTTCCAAGTTTTTTTTAAATGTTTTGTTCATTAAAAACTAAAATGTAGACCTTCGCACAAAAAGCCCAAACATATATAAGATTTAGAAAATAGATTTAGGTCTAGCTTTAAGTCTTTTTTGTTCTATTCTTCTATTAAGCTAATTAAGTAAATAAACCACTAAGAATATTGATGATGTAACCCATTGTAGACTAAACTAGATCTTAAAGCTTTTCAAGTTAAGTTAAAATTAGAACTCAAGTCAGTCGATCACCAGCTTTCCTTGGAATCTCCGCAAAATTATACAGATTTAAAACAAGAAATCATCTTGAGTGATGAAGTTCCCTTTAACATTGGAGTTTGAGGTTAAAAAGAAGAATCGTGGCATAAAAACTCTTGAAAAATCCGGTATAAGCTTATCGAACAGAGTGCAAACCACCAAGCTTAAATAGTATACAAATTGTATATACGTATTGATATATACAACAAATTGAACTCACTTCATTCTCATGTTGGATAATTTGACAGCTAATATTCGTATCCAAAGTTCTGAACTTCTAAAAAAAACACCCAATGCCATAAATTCCAAAACTTCACTGTCCACATTCCTTATGTATCATTTTTTAACCTTGACAAACATGGTCACAACGATTTTGACCTACAAAAGGAAGTCCTATAAAATTTGGAAAAAAAACAGGACAACTCAACAACCAACCAAAGCTTTAAAGTTTTTTGTTTCTTTTTCGTTCAATTTCATCATCGGTGAACAAAAGGAAGACCTCGAAAGTGGTAAATTCCATCCACTCTGTTATGCCATCTTTTCACTAGATATAGATTATAGGTAAGTATGTATGTAAACATACTTACAATATATATATAACTTTATAAAATTTAAAACCTCACACACACACAGAAAACTAAAGCAGATAATAAAGTCTCTTTAGAGGCAAGTGTTATCCTCGTCTTACGTTACACCCGACTATGAACTATATCTGCAGGATTTTCTTTTTTTTTGTTGAGTTTATAGTGTTTCCCATTAAATCTTTTTGATTAATTCTCATTATAAATTTTACAATACACCCTCGAGAAAAGTTCAAAAAGGTTTCTCGTTCTCTTCTTTGTGGAAAATTTCTCTACAGAAAGATAAGCTTACTTCGATGGTATCCTGAGTGTGCAGTTTTCCTTTTTGTTTTTTTTTTTCGTTCTTTTTGTGTTCTGTTGCCACATCCTATATCTATTGGGATTTCATATTGTAACCAGGAAAATGATTTTTTGCCAATTTTAAAAATAAGTTTTAATTTATTTGTATACAAAATAAAATTGACGGATAGAAAACTGACTGAATATTTTATGTGTTTTGAGGGTTTCCTAATTACATGTGTGTCAAGAATTGAAGTCTGAATAATTTCAAAACCATATTACTATTAATATTGTAAAATTAACTTGATCGAAGGGTAGTGTCAGAGTTTTTAGGAAAAAAAATTGACAAGGTCAATTCGCACCATCATATCCACACAGATTCATGTGACATGACCATGTTTTGGAATCGCTCTTAATGGTATCCAAATTGTTGTTGGGAACGTTCTCCAGCTGAATTCACCTCAAACCACATAAATTGTCTAACCAATAACGCTTGACATTGGCAGTTATAAATTTAAAAAACTTTTAAAAAAAATGATGATTTGAGGACCATCACTGAAGATAAAATTTAAGGTGGGTTTTCAACTGACCGACAAAGCCCATTCAGCCAAAACACGTCAATAAAAAACAAATAAATTAGGTGGCGCAACAGTCCGTAGAGAACCAGGGCCTTGTGACTTACAACCCTCAACCATCCCTGTGTGCGAATAATTGCAGGGGTAGAGGGGAACTACAATTTATATGCCGAATCTGAATACTTTAATAATAATTAACCTTCAGCTCTCGGTTAAAGTGAATTTTTATAAACGACGACACACAATTTGTTTTTTTGTGGTCCTTTAAAGGCCAAATTTTTGTTAGCGACTGGAAACCAACAGCCTAGGATTGTGACGATGTTTGCAAAGACCTTTTTCCACATCGTTAAAATGCTTAAATTTAAGATTACAAATTTTACCATAAAATGGATGAGACAAATGAAGGCAAAACAGCTTTTTGGAAAATTTTTAAGTGACAACCAATTTGACAGACGTTAATTCAACATTATAACGGCTATGAACTGTCAAAGTCCAAAAGTCTCTAATGAAACATGATGTACAGGGGCCGGCAAAAAAATTCCTGTATTTTTAGACGTTTATTCAAAGCTATTTATGGATAAAATGGTATTTCGGGTATAGAGGTCTACGTGGCGTGGCTGGGTGAGCATCACGCTTTTGTCGTAAAGGAATATATCCGTAATGGTGGTTCTGCGATTACTATACTCAGCGAGCATTTCGCAATAGATTTCAACTTAGACGACAAGTTCCTGTTCCGGATAGAAAAACAATTTAAGTTTCTCCGAGTCGTTCAGCACTCAAACATACAGCTGCCCTTGGATTGTCTGATAGGAGTGTAAGACGAATTTTGCACAAACGGATATAATTATAAAACTAAGTAATATATAAAACTAAGTAATTATTTATTTAAATTTAAGACATTTAATAAAATTTGTCTGTTAAATTGTTTATTTATTTGTCATTACCTTTTAAAATATGGGAGATCTTTTTGCCAGACTTACTTTCCAAAAAGTGGTTTCACTTTGAATAGTCTGGTATTGAAGTTGATGTTTGTTTTGTTGTTTCAATTGTCGAGTAAAAACTACGTTATTATAATATTTACTACATTTATTCAAAAACGAATTACAATTTATAAAATTCAGTACAAAAAAGTGAAACTTTCGTACGACTAAACTACTTCTTGGACCGTTAGTGAAGTACCTTGCAACTCGACAATTGTGAAAAGGGTCTTAAAACTTAAGCTGATTCATACAAGAACAACTAAGAATTTTGTTCTTGCAGCCCATAGTGTTGATGAAAACCAAGAGTTGTCGAATCCTCTTCGATTATACAGGGTTATTCATTTTACGGTTTCAAAAGTAAACATACAAAAACACTTATTATATATTTTGTTTCATGACATTTCTTTTTTATTATAAATTGTGAAGATTGATAATATGTGTCGATTCTTTTGAGGTAATTTTCGAACACTTTTTGACACATATTGGGCGGTATCTCAGCCATAACTTGACGAATGCTGGTTTTTAAGTTCTCGAGAGTTAAACACGGTCTTTTACGTAGCCTCACAAAAAAAGTCCAGCGGTGTCAAATCGCAAGATCTTGGTGGCTAGTTGATATCGACATGACTAGAAATTACCTGGTTAGGAAATGTCTCTTGCAATAAAGCCGTTCTTTTTTTTTAAACCACATATTCTCCAAGCAGGTGAGAAAAAGACCATAACGATCTGAATTGACGGACATCGTCGTTTTCGAAGAAGTAAGGTCCAATCACACCTCCGAACCAAAGAACGCACCAAACAATGACTTTTTGGGGATGGAATCGCCTCTCTGCAATTACTTGAGAATTCTCAGAAGCTCAAATACCACAATTTTGTTTACTAACATACCAACCCTGAGAAATGAGCTTCGTCGCTTTGTTCGAAAAACTGTCGTCCACCGCCTGTTGTTCAAGCACCCATTCAACGTAACATAAGGTTGTGAATAGTCAGCTAGCTTCAGTTGTTTTGTGAGCTGGACTTTATATGGACGCGAGGTTGTAGATCCAAATGCAAAATACGGTATAATGTGCGGGAAGACAGTTCTAATTTCTGAGAACGACGAGGAATCGACACATTCGGGTCTTCGGCAACACATTTTTACTTACAGCAGCAAAATTTTCAGTATTAATAGCGACACGATGGTGCACAGGCCTTAAAATGTAACTGTAACTAATCCAGTCTCGTCAAATTTCATCACAATTTTGCTAATTTATCGCGTAGTTTGTAAATATTGTAAACCATAATCTCCTGTTAAAGCACGATATGTGGCTGTGTCAGAATCATTAAGTATTAACAACTAAACGATAGTTAGACGATCCATTTTCTTAAAATTCAGACTTTCAACTGCCAAAAAAAGACCGTTATTAACTTTCCATAGGAATCAAAATTAATTAATCAAAATCCAAAAAACTGAACACAAATATTTGTCACCTTCAAAACAATTCTGTGCAACTAAAAATAACGTTTTCTTAAAAAAAAATAAAAACCTAAAAAAATAAGATAAGTTGGTAAAAATGATTTTCTACTCAAATATCTTTGCAGAACTTGGACATATTGGCTTTCAACTAATTTTAGCCCATACAAAATATTGACAGTTTTTTGACAAATAAAAAACCTTAAAAAAATTACAAAAGTTGGTAAAAATTGATTTTTGATTTAAATATCTCCTCAAAATTTTAAGATATTGGCTTCAAACTAATGTAATCTTTTAAAAAATATTGTTTTCAACATTCGATAACATTTTGAGAAAAATCGAATTGACAAGTTTTTTTTACAAAAAATAAAAACCTAAACAAAAAAAAAAACAATACTTAAATTTGGAAAAAAATAACTTTCGACTCAAAAACAGCTTTTCAAAATTTTAAAATATTGGCTTCAAACTTATTTTATCTCACAGAATGCATTGTTTTCAATATTTCATAATGTTTTTTTTTATAAGAAGTCCGTTTTGGGAAAACTTGATGTTCGGTTCTCGATATCTCCCAAATTAATTTCATTCATCCATTTGTATTTGATAAATTGTAAATTGGTAAACTTGCTTTTCGACTTAGAATCTATTTAACAAAACTAGATTTTGAAATAAAACTATTTCATTTTATGAAAAATATTGTTGGTAATTTTTAAATTTTCAAGAATAATTCAAGTGACTACTTTTTTGACAAAACATGAAAACCTACAAACATTTAAGCAAGATAAATGGAAAGATACGATTGGAAATTATTAGTCTAGGTCGCATCTCAGCCTCTTGTTTTGCATAGAAACTAAGGTCTTAAGACTTTTAAAGTTCAATAACCGGAAGAACTGAAGCCTTTCGATTACCAGCAACATCGTATCTTCATTTAATGTTTCATTAGAATACGTGAAATTCATCCGGTTTATCATACAAATATTATCTTCAGTGATGCTTACAAGTCTGTTCTAATAAGCAGACTTGTCATATTTGTAAATCGACAAAGCTAAGACTTATATTTGAAAAGCATCTTCATCCTCATTGTATCACGATTTATTGCAGTTTTTATTGATTTGACGCAAGTAATTTTGTATACGTTTAATTCCAAAAAGACGGCGGTGCAAGAACGCCTCACAAAAAAGTTTACCAAAGTGGTCATCACAATTATAGGACACCGAGATCTCATGATTTAACTTCTGCAAACAAAGCCTTAATTCGTTTCTTTCATCAATGTTTACTTGATATAACTTTGAGCTTTCTCAAAAACTTGTGAATCTTTTTATTTCAAAGAAAAATCTATTCATTTTAGGTTTTTATTTGCTATCATCTCACTTCTGACACTTTGTAACCAAACTACATAGTCTCATAGACTATAGACAAGTGAAGAATAATTTTCTCTACTAAGACTTAAAACTCATACCAATCACATCCAATTACTGTGTGGAAAAAAATATCATATAAATTAACCAATTGTAATAAATTTCCCTTCTGTTTTAAACTTTGATGAAAATCAACACTTCATCAACATTTCGTTTCGGTTATAGTTAATTTTACACTTTTTAACCAAAAATATTCATCATACTCGTAAAGTCAGATTCCCTGGTTTTGTGTACGTTATGAAAAGCAAAACTGAAAACTTTCATAATACGCCCCAAGAGCTGACCTAGTTCCAGTTTAAATAAATTCGAATAAGACTCTAAAACCTGCTGCAGCTGCACTCATACATAAATATTTCTCTATATATGTATGTTTACTACACACAAATAGAAACAAAAGTTTCTTAAAATTGTCCTTCGAGTTGGCAACATTTTATGCCATAAGCCCTGCAGCTTCTTCTGGATGGTGTTAACTTGCAAAGGACCCTACTTGAATGCATCGTTGATTTTGTTTTCAAGACGAAGGACTATATACATACCATACATGAAATTATATAGAGCTAGTCAAGATACAAAGAAGGCAGTTTATTATTTGCCCCTTGGCCTCTTGTTTTCTCTTGATATTTATATAAGTGTTGATATTTTAGACACAAATTTCTATATAAAGGACTAAATGATTTAACTTAAAGGAGATACACCAGGACCAGCTATTTGCGTGCATTTTATCCAATGTGTGTTTATCTATGTTATTTGTCTTATGTTTTGTTTTTTTGTTTTGTTTTTGGCACTCAAAACAAGGCGCAACTCTATACTTTAGGTATTTATTTATTTAGCCAAAGACAAACTTATATGGTAGCAGCTTTTGGTTGGTCTATCTGTCTTTGCCTTGTCATTGAACACCTTATTCGAAAATTGATGTTAGGCCATTTCGGCATTAATAGCTTAGATTTCGGTTCGTATTGGAGCAGTTTAATGTGTGTACACAATAAAACTGGAGAGAAAGGATATTTATTGTTATCCATTTAAATCCTTCCACCACCGCGTCTCCCGCCATCTCTTCCAATGCCATTGTACAATCTGCCCCCACTATATCCTGTTCGTGCTTCTGCTTATGATACCTATACTGTATATAGTTCCTTAGTGTTGTTGTCATCATCAGTTGGCCGGTCGTTTCCTCAGATATACGTATAATTTGATAAGAACTCTCTTGTTTCCAAGTGATCAAAGGCGGATGGCAGATAGATGCAAAGGATGTGAATGGGTTGTTTTTTTTTTGTTTTTTAAGAGTTCGTATAGTTCGACGTATAGAAGTCCATTGAGCCAGTTAAGACATTTATGTTGTGGAGCTATATAGATGAAGTGCTCTGATAGAGACTTCTACAGCTCGACTTCGACCCCACATCTTTGCATCATCAAACAAATTGATATAGCTGGATCCGAGAGATAGTTAGATACATAGAGCTATAGAGCCTCTATAAGGATTTAAACACACGTGTTTTCCTGGCACAAATCGTTCTTCTCTCTAACATCGATTTATTTAATTGTGTGCTTAATGAAAGTGAAACACTGCAATAGTTCCTGCTTGTCCTCTGGTGTTATCTTCTTCCTTTTATTCGTAATTTTGTTTGGGGGTGTAGTTAGGAAGAAGAAGTTCCATCCCCAGAGTGCCAGTGGCAACAAAGGCACAAAAAATGGGATGGAATTGTGGGTTTGGTGATCTGATTTTATGTCAACACCTTTGTCAGTGATTTATTTAAGTTTTCCCATTTTCTTTGTGTTGCTGGTTGCGATAAGGAGAGGATTTAATGAGTTTTCCTGTTTTCTATTTTGTTGGTGGGTTCTCTAAGTGATTGCGGTGATGAATAATGTTCCTCCTACGAATATTCTATCCATAGGTAGGAGGTATAGGTACGGTCGAATTATATGAAGGTAAAAGGCTTTGTAGGGGTTTAAATTATTTTAACATAGGTATTATGTAAATTTAATTAATAGTCAACTTATTTTGGGGAACATTTTTCCTATTTTGTTTTTTTTTTTTGTAAAAAAAAGACAACAAAAAGCAACTTTTTTACCTTTTCTTGTAATCCTGAACTTCGTTATGAGGCTTATTATATGAGTATGATCAAATGAGGAGCAAATTTTCGGAACGATTAGAGACACTTTGTTTACAAAGGTGTTAAAATGGCTTTAATAAATTTGAGCTTAGAGTGGAATTTCTGAAAACATATCAGTTTTGAAAAATGACACAAGAATAAATATTTTTCAAATTTATTTTTGTTATCAACTGTAGCAATTAGAATACGAACATTTATAACGACTTAAATGGAGTTGTTGTAAAATTATTTTAAAATTTTAACACGTAGTTTTTCTTTTTCAGAGTTTTCCAAGGAGAGGGTTCACTTTGATATTTTTAAAATGACGAACGACAAAGAATGTTTATTTGATTGAAGAGAAAAGAAAAGTAATATCAGCCAAATGGAATTAACGGTTACGGTTGCAATACGAATATCCTTTTCTGGAGATTTTTCTGTCTTGATTTTTCTTTTTAGGGTCTTGAATTGACTTAGGATTATTTACCTTTCACGTAGCCTTAAGAAATTTAGTGCATAGGTATAAAATCAAAATCTAAGTGGCCAATTGTGATCAACTCTTTGAGAAATAACACTGTCATTAAAAGATTTTTAGCGTCTTGTTAAAAATATTATAATTCCAGCGATACTTTAATCATAACAAGCAATCCATTTACCATTTGTCCTATACTCAAAAACAGAGATTCTATTAACTGCACCAGAAATAGGGAAATCAGTCTCCTTAACATCGCAAACAAAATCTTCTCTGCCATAATATGTAAACGTGTAAAGCCCAATGTCAACAATCTGATAGGTACTTATCAGTGTAGTTTTAGGCCAGGAAAGTGCACAGACGATCAAATATCCATATAATTGCAGATCATGGAAGAAACCCAAGAACCCACCATATTCTCAACGATTTCAAGGCATATGACAGCATCTACAGGAATGAGCTGTATGGACCCATTCTAGAGTGGCATCCCTGCCAAACTCGTTCGTTTATCCAGGATGACCATGGAGAATCTGTGCTACTCCATAAAGGTCAGAAACAACTTAACCGAACCTTTTGATGTAAAAATAAGCTTTAGACAAGGTAATGCGCTGTCGTGCGATTTCTTTAACATTTTCAATGCAAGAATAGTGCAGAACTCCCACGTCAACATTGACATATGAGTATTGAGGCAGAGACAGAAAAGATGGATTTAGCGTTCAATGGGGGCAAAACAAAGTGCATGTTTTCATCAATAAAGGACCTACAATACCGACGTCTCGGTTAAAACGTCACAATGGACAGACGTGACTTTGAGGTATTTAAGAACTTTGTCTACCTGGGATCCGCTATAAACAGAAAACCACGCCAAATGTTGAATTACTCTTGCTAACAGCGGTTTCATTGGGCTAAGCAATTGAATAGTAAAGCCTCTCTCGGGCGACCAAAGAGTCGCTATATAAGACCCTCATCATCCCGTCCTGCTAAACCGTGCAGAGGCGTGGACTCTGACAAAAGCGGATGAAAGCACCTTGGGTCATTTCGAAAGAAAAGTTCTTCGCGTGATCTACGGTCCCGTATGCATAGAAGGTCAGTGGAGAAGAGGATGGAAGGACGACCTGTACGGACTGTACAGCGATGTAGACTTAGCCAGAAGGATTAAAATTCAACGACTGTAATGGCCAGTGATCGATTGGCTTCTAATGGTAACTGAACTTTATGCCAAATGTGGTGTAATATAGTTTTGTGGAATTCCTGATTTCAATCGGGTGTGTATCGGGGTTCCGCTTTTTAAAATTCCGTTTTTAAAAACTCCCGAAAATAAAGTTTTTAAATCTCATTTTTATATTTGTTTCAATTTTGTTCTCATTTCGATTTTGATATCAAAACTAGTTGTTTAATTTTAAAAAATCAGGCAATTTCTAAAAATTAAACAACGTTTCTTTAAAGTTTTGATTGCAAAATTGGGATAGTAATAAACATGATCATAAGAAACGGGATTAAAAAAAGCGGAATTTTAAAAAATCGGGATTATAAAAAGCAGGATTATAAAAAACGCAATTTTTAGAAATTGGAATATAAAAACCGGGATATCTAACCTAACACTTTCAATGTAAGAGGAATTTGCTTCGCTTCAGCAGAAACTTGTTTCAATAGCTTAAATTTGTCCACCAATTCCACTACTTCCGGCTCAATATGATAAACAATGGAAAATCGGGAACTGAAACGAATGAAATAAAAGAAGTTGATGAAAATACAAATCCTGATCCTGCGCTATGGAGTAAGTTTTCCGCTGATGATATTGAATATTGGATCGTCTCTGGATCTAGCAAATGCAATAATCATGATGGTCCTTTTTTAAAATCTCACCGAACTTACGCAGAAGGTAAAATTAGAGTTTGCCAATTGTCTTATTTTATTAATAAAAAAGCAAATGGCGAGAACTATCAACGTGAATGGATTTTGTATTCCATTTTAAGAGGAGCGTTGTTATGCTTTTATTGTAAGCTTCCTGATCAGAGTATTTCCTGATCACAGTAGGAATAACTTTTATAGATCGTGAAGGTTTTTCTGAATTGAAAAACTCGTATTTAATAGATAATCATGAAAAGTGAAGTTCTCATAAAGAAGCGATGATGGATTACATTACACGTAGATCTCACCGCGGATTTAAGACATATTTTGACAAACAAATGCAAGAGTCATGTTCATACTGGAGTGGAAACATGTACTTAAAAGGGTGGTTGCTGTTAAATGCACATTGCCTGAACGTGGTCTAGCATATAGAGGATCTGAAGATAAATTTTGGTTCATCAAATAAAGTTTTCCTTTCTTGTTCACTCATATTGTCATATTTCAAAATTCGGACATCCTGGTTCAGGAGCAACTTCATATCTATTTAAAACTTTGTATATATGAAGAATAGATTAAAATAATGGCTCAAAGATTTCGCGGGGAAATCATTAAACGAATAAATATTTCTGGGTATTTTAGCTTGTGTGTAGATTCTACGCCAGATTTGTCTCATGTGGATAAATTGAGTATTGTTATGCGGTATGTTAAAGATGGCCAGCCTTCTCATACTGGATCCGGTACGGTTTCCGATACTGCTCTTTTGCGTTACAAATTATTTTATGTCACGGTATTCGGCAATATAAATTAAATGTATTTAATTCTTGATAAGTAAAGTGTTAATTTGTTAATTTATCAAGAAAAATAAAAATAACTGGAGCTTTCTTTTGACAGCCGAAATGTCACTCAACTAGTGGATAGCAAAACTTAAAATCTGCTTTTCAAAATAATAATGTGATAAAATCACTCTCAGATACACGGTGGGACACTCTACAGCTAATTTTGCCATCATTAAATCGTATAATAGATTATTAGATACTTTAAACGACATTACTGAAGACAATACATTAAAAAGAGATGCTAGGAGGAAAGCTGGTGATCTACTAAACAAAATGAATAAACTAGAATTTGCCTTAATGCTTGTGATTTTATAACAATATTTTACGACGTTTTCATAAAAAGTCAGTAAGGTTTTCCAAAACGAATACGTAACACTAATAACATGCGAGAATTTGTATTTGTCATTGTCCGATCAATTTCGACACTATTGAAATGCGCTCTAAGGAACTTCTATCTGATGGCAGCTTTGTACATGAATAGACTAAAACGAATTCGAAAAAAAAAATGGCTAACGATGGTAAATCGTTCCCGGTGTAGATTTAAGCTCGAAGGATAGGTTTAGAATAAACGCTTTTTATATTATTATCGATAAGTTAAGAATACAAATGGATTCTAGAGGTCAAATATATAAAGAAATTTCTTAACGATTTGATTTTATTTGCACAAGCAATGAAAAGGTCAACGTGTTAGCCAGTGTCCAGCGTTTGATGTCAAATCATCCATAAGATTTAATTTAGAACTTGCTGACGAGTTAATACCATCCCATTGTTATGTGATGCATAAAAATGGAAATAATTTTAAAGTTTTCAATCAAGCTAATTTATATAAGATTATGTGGAAAGATAAAATTAGATCAGCGTTTCTGAACGTAGACACGGTTTAACGTTTATTTTTAACTCTGATGGTGACAAATTGTTCTGCGGAAAAATCATTTAGCCAATTAAAACGCTTAAAAAGTCCTTGTCGAACAATGATAACGCAGGAGAGTGATTGCTTCATGAAATAGATTTCGATGAACTTATAAAAGACGTCGCTGCTAAAAAAAAAAAACAATATTTACACAATAAAATTAAGTAAAAATCTGTAAAAACAAAGTCGTAGGTATACATATGTACATATTCTTGTTACTACCATTATAAATAAAATTAATTTTAGTTTTTAGTTTTATGGAATTCGTTGTAATTTGTTTTCTTAAGTATTTATTTAATTTTGTATGAAGTAAACCATACAATAAAAGAGAATATATGCAAAGAGGGCACTATTTACTCTTCAAGCATAGGGCCCAAAAAAGCTAAATGCGTCGCTGTCTATACTTGTCAAATGATAAATGTGACAGTACACAAAAAGCGGGCCATTCGAAATAAAAACTTCTTATTCTAAAACCCATTGCTCCATACAAAAAAATTTAAGTCCATATGCTGCAGACCTTACAATAATAAATTGTATATTTGAAAAAGAAGAAAAACACTTTTGAATTAATTATCCTTATTTAGACTTATCCACTTATTCAGGAACTTAAAATAAATAAAAAGATACACCTCTTCATGGCCATCTTCAAACATTCGCTTTCCTAAGGTAAATGATATGGTTTTGAACTAGGGATGCCAGGCACCCCGGGCCGTCCCGGAAAACCGTCTTTGCCCGGCAAGTTTTGCGCGGTAAAGTTTTGTCCCGCCGAGAAGATAAATGTCCCGGAAATCCCGCGAAAATACACCTTTTCCAATTCGGTTCACTGAACGCAACTGTTGTTCGATATTCGGGAATCCAAATTCTTAGTGAGAGAGACAGTGAATATTTTTCGTTGCTTACTTTACCATTGTTTTTGTTTACAGTTTCAAGTTATTCTTTCGTCAACTTGTCTCGTTTTTTGTCGTGTTCTGTTTATAATATGTTGGCTGTGAAAAAAAGGTTCTTGCAATCCTTGTAAATTCACCATATCTCATGCAGGAGAGAATGACGTTAAGCGACATCAACAAACTCAACGCCATAAAAATTCGATATTGAATAGCGCAAACCCAAAACAAACCTTGTCTCAAATTTTGCTTGCAAAGATACTAAAGAAAAAAAGACTTAAGTGTAGTTGTAGTAGTAAAGCACTCACACAGCTACAAATCGGCCGAATGTACCTTCAAACGTATGCCGTGTTTACTCAGCGATTCCAAGGTAGCATTGCAAATATCATTCGGGAGGACAAAATGTACTAAAATTGCATAAATTATCTTGGCTCCTGCTTCAATAAAGGAGCCAAGATAGTTAAAAGACTCAAATAAACCATTTTCAATTGGCACTGATATTTTAAGATATTTTAAAAGTAGTCATGATGTCTGCACCAAGTTATTAAACTTTTATAATTTGGATTCTGAAAAATTAAAAGATATCGCAGAATCTCTCAAAAGAGCAATTATATCATCAAGTTTATGTGTTCAAAATATTACAGCACTTTCAGCTGATAACGCAAATGTAAATTTTGATAAAAATCAATCCGTTTTCACGGAATTCAAAAATCTAATATTATAATGATTTATTATGAATTTAGTTCAAGCACTAAAAACGTTTCCGAACTTAAAGAGTTAATGGAATGTTGCAATGAAATGTAGCTACTCATTATTTGTCGTTAGATCCTGCCGTTCGACAGGTTTCTTTAAAATTATAGTTCAGTTAAATGTTATTTTTTTTTTCACAAAAAAAGTTCGACCATATTAAAAGAAGTTTTTTGAATTAATTAAATTAGTAATAGTAATAAATTAAATAAGTAATAGTTCTTGAGAGCGAAGACATATCTATTGTTAATTTATATGAGATAATGATTGATCTAAGATATTTACTAAAAAAAGGAAAGAGAACATAAGTTTTTTGGATCCTTAGCTCGCTCTGTGTTACTAAAATGCAACAATGATCAAATTGTAAGACAATTTGTCAAGGCAATTGATGCATTTTGTGAAAATAAATTTGATTTTAGTTATAATATAAAATGTTCGTCATGGTTGAGTTTTAAAAACAAAACGATTTTGATAATTACTTAAAAATTTTGATTGCTTGAATCTGAAAAATATAGACTTTGATTTGCTTTTTCAGGAATTCGTAAGTCTCGATATTTTTAACTTCCCATAGGAAGTTTTTGTAATGGGTCCAATTTGTCAAATTGAAAATTTTGACATTTCTCGACGTTTCAAGATCCCTAGAGTCGAAATAAAAGATTTTTAGAAAGATGTCTGTGCGTGCGTGTGTACGTACGTTTGTACGTCCGTACGTCCGTACGTTCGCGACGTTTTTTTCGTTCTCCATAGCTCAAGAACCAGAAGAGATATCGACTTCAAATAAATTTTGTTATACAGATAATAAGGCAGAAAGATGCAGAAAGGGCTCTCAAGAAAATTGCGTGGGTGGTTTTTTTACTATAGCAGTTTGAAAAAATGGTGAAAATTTTGGTTAACCCTAAATATCTGACGAACCAAAAACGCTAGAGACTTGAATTAAATTTTATATAATAGATTGTAACGTGATACCAAACAAGTATATTTTTTGAAAACAATCAATATAACAGTTTTTTTTTAAATCAATAAAACTGAAAAAAAAAATTTGTCCCCACTAAAATTTTACGACTGAAATATGATTTTATCTCTAAAACAATTTTGTGCAACGAAGAATAATGTTTTTGACATCTAATAAAATTTTGAGAAAAATCTAATTGACAGTTTTTTTTATAAAAAATAAAAATCTAAAAAAAAACATTACTCAAAGTTCGTAAAAATTGAATATCGATTCAAATATCTTTTCAAAAACTTGAAATTAAGGCTTCAATTTTATTTTATCTTATAAGAAATATTGTTTTCAACATTCTGAAAAATTTTGAGAAAAATCGAATTGACAGTTTTTTTTACAAAAAATAAAAACCTAAACAAAAAATTTATAAAAGTTGGTAAAAATTGATTTTCGACTCAAATATCTTTTCAAAACTTTGAGATATTGGCTTTTATTTACTTTTATCTTTCAAAAAATCTTGTTGTCAACATTCAGTTAAAGTTTGAAAAAAATCGAATTTACAGTTTTTTTACATAAAATAAAAACCTAAAAAAAAATTTATAAAAGTTGGTAAAAATTGATTTTCGACTCAAATATCTTTTCAAAACTTTGAAATATTGGCTTTTATTTACTTTTATCTTTTAAAAAATCTTGTTGTCAACATTCAGTTAAAGTTTGAAAAAAATCGAATTGACAGTTTTTTTACAAAAAATAAAAATCTAAAAAAAAAATTATAAAAGTTGGTAAAAATTAATTTTCGACTCAAATATCTTTTCAAAACTTTGAAATATTGGCTTTTATTTACTTTTATCTTTTAAAAAATCTTGTTGTCAACATTCAGTTAAAGTTTGAAAAAAATCGAATTGACAGTTTTTTTACAAAAAATAAAAATCTAAAAAAAAAATTATAAAAGTTGGTAAAAATTGATTTTCGACTCAAATATCTCTTTAAAAATTTTAAGTATTGGCTTTAAAGTAATTTTATCTCATAAGAAATATTGTTGGTAAAATTTTTAAAAAATCGAATTGACAGTTTTTTTTTACAAAAAATAAAACTCTAAAATAAAAACAATACTAAAACTTGGTAAAAATTTACTTTCGGCTCAAATAGCTTTTCAAAACTTAAAAATATTGGCTTGAAACTTATTTTATTTCACAGAAAATATTGTTTTCGATATTCAGTAATTTTTATATAAATATCCAACAGTCCATTTTTTCATATAAAAAATAAAATCTACAAAAAGAGTACGCAAATTTGGTAAAAATTGATACGAGTACATAAAGACAAACTTTTAAGCAAGACAAATCGACAGACGGGATGGGAAGTTATCAGTGTGGGTCGCATCCCAGCCTCTTTTTTTGAAAAAGAATATGATGATGATGTTGATAGTATTGAAAAATCCGTCCATGCTTGGTTAAAATTTTTTAAGAAAAACAATGCCCAAATTTTGAAAAAATTGTGCTTTTGTTTTTTCTTTGCCTTCTTCTAACGCAAGCTCTGGAGAATTTTCAGTTTAATGAAAAATTCTTGGCGGGACGAAAGAAAAAAAATATCAATGTCTGTGTTAGAAGCAGAACTTGTGATAAAGCAAAATTTAAATATGTCTTGTAAAAAATTTTAAGAACTCTGTTTAACGAAATACGTCTTAAATAAAATGATTTCTAAAATTACATCAGCCCAAAAATTTGTTTAAATTGTTTATTTGTTAAATTTTATAGTTTTACGTAACTGTTTTTTTTCTGAAGAACGTTAAGTTTCTATTTGTTTATTTAATAACACTAAGGAAGTAAATCAATAAACGTTGAAATAAAAGAATGTTTTTAAACTAAAGAACAATTGTATTTTTCATTTAATTAAATATTTGTTTGTCCCGCCCAGAAATTTTTCAAATCTGGCATCCCTATTTAGAACCGAATTTGAAATTGTTTATATGATGTAAGTTTTATCTGTCAAGTGTCAAATATTTTTTCCTTTTTCAAGAATGTGTCTTAAAATGCAAATTCTGAACAACTTTACAAAAAAAAGCAAATGCTATTTAAATAGATGTAAAATATAATCTACTACTCGTAGATGTTCCTAAATTATTCACTGCGTTTTACATATAAAGTAACGACTACATAATGTACTCTGATTTATAATTTATTATTATTACATAGAATTTATTATTACTAATAACATTTCCAATTTAAATCATCATTATGTTTATTATTATTCTAAACAAAACTAATTAGATCAGTCCGGGCGATTATTTCAGGTGAACATCCGGAGGCTATGCAAACGGGCACATCAGGCTGTCAATACAGTTGGCTGAACATTTGCCTGCTGCTTGGCATTCTATTCTATTGCAACAAACAAATCCTAAAATTAAATTACCTGTCATCAACATCCCACTTGAATCAATGCAATCCAAGTTGCCCTAAACGTTGCAGCCGTCGTCATAGCCGCTGCCGCCGCTGCTGTAGTTGCAAATCGTATAATAACAACAAAAACAACACCATCATCACTAGTATCAGCAGGAGCAGTAAAAGCTGCTACAACCAGGATATCACTTCAGCTAAAATCGCTGTCAGATGATACATGGTGGACGTGGACGAAGAAACACCATCATTGACAACGAGTGGCAATAATGTTCGAAATTGCTGTGCTGATGGTAATGCTAATGGTAACAAAAACAGAAACAGAAACAGACACAGAAACAGTCATCCAAATCCAATTTAATCTAAGCATTAAATAAACACTCTTAAATCAAACACACACCCCCATAAAACATATACTTACTCGTATATATAAATTATATAATATAAAATATTATGTCCTTAAACAACAACAAAAAAAAGAGTATTTTTCAAGTGTACAGTAATAAAATAATTATATTTATAGAACTAATCAATTAAGAGCCAGAACAGAATGTACTTAGGTAAAATGTGTTAAAAAAAATAAACAATTTTTTTATTGATATATTATATTTAAATAAATATAATTAAATTTAAAACAGTACATACAAAAATGCAAATTGAATATCCAGTGCAAAAAGTATTTGAGTATCTACATAGGAAGGGTCTATAGTAAGAAAATAAGGATGTGCGAGGAGTTGCCAGGATATATGCAGTATGTTTGCATAGGCAAAAGCAATTTGGAACATACATTCATTTACCTATACGTTAGGGTGGATCGATTTGTATACGTTGTCCAGGAAATGTCAAACCAAACTGAAAATAAATGAAGTGACATCTGTCAAAAAGTCCAATTTCAAAAAAAGTACTACCAGAATAAAAACAAAACGTCTAACAAAAATCCCAATTCCTTAGTTCGCAGTAAAACAAAGTCATTTTTGAAGTCAAAATGGCAGGTTCAGATATCATAAGGGACTTGAAAGTAAGACAAGTTTCTAGTATCTGATTGGCCAGCTGTCAAAAAATTACGTTCTAATTAAGGCAACTTTAATAGAAAGTTGCCTGGAAAGTTATTCAAGAAATATCTCCCTAACTTTCAAGTCAAGTTTACTTCCATCAAAATGACAGTTGATCATGTTTTTTCATTCAACTGAAAGCTGAACTTTATTACCCTATAATTTATTTATTTTCTGCACAGATTCATTTGATGTTTTGCAAAAGGTATGCTTGACAATTTGGAAAAGAAATAAGAAATACTTCCTTACAGTACAAAATACAAATCGTGATGGACTTGTAGCTTGTCTGAGGAGTGTTGTACTGACAATAATTTGTTTGGAACTTTTTGTACTATGAACTTAAAGTAAAGGGTTGCGAAGTATAGTTCTGAATTTAAAATTCATGACACTTTAAAAACTAACTAATTGCTTTGGTCAAAATGAACGTTCAAAGAATGAAGTTGACTGCAAATGAAGTCTCTTATGTTGCGCGAACCTGCCCAACATCCGAATTGATTTTTTTAACTTCAACATTTTAACGTCGGTCCTTTTTAAAAATCCAAACTTTTGACCTACCCTACTCAACGTAAACTCTGAAGCTTATATGTTGGTCTCTGTCTCTATATAAATATAAAACGGATATGTTTGTAAATTTGCTTTTTTTTAAAATTGTATTAATTTTGTTTTTATATTTAACTTTGATGTGATGATAGAATTATGTATTTTATTTTGTATGAACATAATTTGATATTTAAGAGAAAATTGTTTGCTGGGGCACTCAATGATTGTGGTTGATAAATGTGGTAACCACAACCCAATATATACGAAAGTAAATAAATAATTGTCTCTTTTGTGTGGTTTGATATGAACGTGATTTGAAATAAGTCGTATATTGATATGGTTTGGTTTTTATAATTAATTTTCCAAGGGAAAAAATAAGTTTGAATCTTGGTTTGATTTGTGCTTATAAGGGATTTAGTTAAAGGTTAAAGCTTGATTTCATCTGGTAAATGAAGTTTTTAAACTGCTGAGGCTTAAGCTTTCATTTTCAAGGTTATATTTGCACATGAACATTTTTTCTGCTAAATACACAAAGATCATTGTTTAATATTTCTTAATAAGTTCCGACTTGACAACAAGATGGGAACACCAAGTGTTTTGAGGGTTTTGCCTTTCATTGTTCATTGTTTTCATTTATATTTTGTAGGTTTCAGGAAGCCT
>NC_079148.1:101353658-101400367 GCF_945859685.1 Eupeodes corollae | reverse complement strand
CTTCAGAAACAACAAAGTTGTACTTCAGTGTCTTTTCATTTTCATAATTTTGTAATATATTTTGAATGTTATTATATATCAATTCAATACCAACCGGTTTACCCGGCTTTACCCAGGAGGTATTCAACTATTTTATATAAAAAAAATATAATATACTTCTTTATAAACAATAGTTTTTGTTCTTTGGTGAGGTGTATACACATATAGATGCCGAGCTGGAACGGGAGCAAGCAACATAAAATTGTTGGTGGGTAAGACAGGGATTTGAGATGTCAAGGCCTGCAACCTTCACTGTCTGTCCCTGTGCCTTATTGATAGACCTAGCAAAACAGAGCTTTATAGGAAATTGTACTAATTTAAATTCAAACGGGTATTCGAAAGTAATCAGTAGTATCCGTGGCATGATGGTTAGTGCGTTGGACTGTCAGTCGTTCTTTGACTTCCAAGCAGTGAAGAGGTGTTTTTATTTATATTTATTTTAAAGTAAAACAGTGCAAAGTAAATCATAAGTAAAGTTGGCAGTTTGCCACTAAGAAAAATAACAATTCGATAGCCCAGTGGAAGTGGCGTCCGAAGGCAGATCGAAGGGTCGTGGGTTCGAGTCCCAGTCGGAGTCTACCAAAAAATTGATAGCTTTTTTTCACAACCGAGAAATTGTGGATTTTATTAGTTGGGAAGAGAAACAAATGGTGAAGAAGAAAAGAGCAGGGGTATCGAAAGATACCTCGGCTGACACATCGGGTGATGCCAGAACAGTTGCAACAGCGGTATCGAAAATGCCTGTAATATCAGGCTACACATCAGATCCGCAATCATCTGTTAAAAGGAAAAGACAGACGCCAAACCTAATAAAGCGACCCAACGCAGCTAAGCGAGCAGCCTTGAAAGGAAAGCTGCCGCTGACGTTGCCACTTAATAATACAGGGATGACGTCAGAGAGTGAAGTATCTGAGGGAGACGATTCGGAGACCCCCGTGTACGTCTCTGACGGAGGAGAAGGGCGGTATAGGTCACCGAAAAACAGACCTGAGAGCTTAACAAAGCCAGACCCGTCGACAAATAAGGCGTTGGAGGTGGATGTTGACCAAATCCGCCAAGAAGAAAATACACTGATGCAGGCCCTGCAATCTAAACAGGCAGCCATCAGTGAATTTGAAGAAAATCTGAAGAAACTGAAGGAGGAAATGCAGCCGCTCCTCAGCCAACTTAAGCAGAAGCAAGAGGCCCGCCGACAACAAGAGGCAGCACAACGGCTACTGTACCAAAAGCAGAAGCAACAAAAACAACAGCAACAACAACCACAGCAGCAACATCCACAAAGCAAGCCCGCTTCTAAAATCTCGGGAGCGGAGCAATTTAAAAAGGCACCGCCAGCAACAGCAGGCCCAAATGTTGAGGACCCAACAACCTCAACAAAAGCCAAACAACGGCTACAAGAACAGCCAAAACAGCCGCAGCAACAACCAATCCTGCAGCAGCAGCAGCAGCAACAGCAGCAACAGCAGCAACAGCAGCAACAGCAGCAACAGCAGCAGAAACAGCAGCAGCAGAAACAGCAGCAGCAACAGCAGCAACACCAGAAACAACCACAGCCCAAGAAGGAAAAGGTGCCACCAATAAGGACATACCGGGTTGACATACAGGACATAAAACAGGTATGTAAGTCGGCCACTAAGGGCAAATTTCTTATAAAAATTTTGAATGAAAAAGAAAAGAGCTATTCGGTCCAGTGCTTCTCACTGGCCGAATACAAGCTAGTAAAAGAGTTGCTTAAAGAGGCCACAGCTGAGTTCTTCAGCTACACACCCAAAAGTGAAAAGTTTAAGACGGTCCTTCTGAAGGGCATAAGTTCCTGCACGGAACCGGAGGAGCTCTTAGCTGAGCTCCGCCAAAAAGCCAGTGACGATCTCGATTTTATCAGGGTCAAGCCTTTCACTACGGTGAAGTCCAGGCGAGGGGGTTATAGGCTGCCAATGTTCCTCGTAACATTATCGCCCCAAAGCAGTTTTAGTAGTGTCGAGAGAATCGAATCTCTCGACAATCAAGCTGTACGCTGGGAGACATTAAAAAGGCACGACGACATTCTACAATGTACGAAGTGCCAGAGGTTTGGCCATGCCAATGCCAACTGCAATATGCAGTTGCGTTGTGTGAGGTGCGGAGAAACCCACAAAGAAGGAGAGTGCAAGCTGGGGAATGAGCGGGTTGAGGATTTGACCCTGCTCAAGTGTGTCCTTTGCGGAAACCAAGGGCACCCGGCTAGTTATAGGGGTTGCCCTAAGGTCCAAGAAATTAAACAAAAACAGGCCAGTCAAAAAGCCGAAAGAAGTCGAACAGTTCGACAGGCTCCAACACAAAAATTCGTGAATCCCAAATTCTCTTACGCCCAAATGGTGTCAGGGAGTGGAAACACGAGACAGGCTCCACCAACGGTTGCCCCAAAGGCCCCTGTGCCTAAGGCACCAGAGGTGCAGCCTGACATTGTAGCCTTGTTGTTGAGCATTCAAGGTCAACTAACAGGACTGCAAAGTCAGATAAAGGAGCAAGGCAAAAGGGTAGATCATCTCTACTCTTTGTTGCCTGGCCTGGCGCAATTTAGACAATAATGGGCGCGCTGCCGGAGACGCGCCTAAAAGTCCTAGCTGTGAATGTAAATTCACTGATTAGGATTGAACGAAGAGCCAATATGTTCCAATTGTTGAAAGACTACAGTCCCGATGTGTTTATGGCTAGCGAAACTAAGCTAAACCGCAAACACAAATTGACTCATAAAAATTACAATATCGTAAGAAGAGACCGGCCCGACTCCACTCAAGGGGGCGGTGTCGCTCTCTTTATACGAAAAGGTATTAATTATAAAGTCATATACAACAATGAATTGCGAAAGCTCAAGACGCTAGAAGTTTGCGTTGTATGCATCTCTCTCACTCAAGGGAAGCGGATGTATATGATTGCGGCTTATGCGGCTGGAGCTCCGCAGGTTACTTACTTTGCTTCAGAACTCGAGATTCTTTTTAGGGAACTGAAACTGAGCTTGGAAGAAAACTATTTCATCTTGGCCGGTGATTTGAACGCAAAACATGAAGATTGGGGAAATCAACATAATAATCCCAGAGGTAACCATCTTTTTAATTTGATGAATCTTTACAGCGTTGAATATGGCGTCGACCTGCTGGCTACTGAAAGGCCATCGTATCCAAGAAGCGGCTCCTTTCTGGATCTTTTGCTGTACGACACCAGACTGACAGTTACAGACAAAGTGGGTAATCACCCGCGAAACTGCTTACAGACAGTCGAGTACGACAGTGATCACTGCGGACTGGCTGCTGTAATGCAGATTCCGAACGAACGCGTGGAGTTGGAGGAATACGTTCCAACGCATTCTTACAATTACAGTAAGATGCGGTGGCCTCGTTTCACCAATGCCCTAGCGAGAGAACTTCGTTCGAGTGACATAGCCCCACCAAACAACAGAAACCTGACAAATACAGAAATTGACCAACATTTACAACAGATGGACGAAACAATAAAACGAACGATGGAACGGACAATTCCAAAGTACAGAGAACGGGACCAAATGGACGCTTACAGAAACGCGACAATTGACGCACTGCGAAAGCACAAGAGTGGCTTACTGACAAGACTCAAAAATTTGTACAGACGACTTACAGACCCACACGACTTGGAGGTTAGGACACTGAAGTCGTCAATAAAAAATGTCAATCTGTTGATTAAGGAGAACTACAGGTTATCAATTAACAAGTACTGGGACCGCAAGATCCGGTCAGTTAATTCGAGCGACCCTAGTATGTTCCCTAAAATCAACAAGATATTCAGAAAAAAGAACGACAATGACCTTCCGAGTCTGAAACTCCAAAGAACCGAAGAAAACAGAGACGTACTCATGACAGCGCAAATAGATCCAGAAGAAGCCATCTTTGATGATGACTTTTACATAATTGAAGATCCGAAGGAAAAAGTGGAGGCGGTGGGAGCTGCTTTCCAGCAAGTGTACAAGGTGAATGTTAGCATTCGCCCCAACCACGACCTGGAAAACAGAGCCCTACTTAATCACTTTTACCTTCGAAATGATATGACACAATGGCGATCTGAGAACCGCGGTTTCATGCGGTTCAATGACGATTCCTTGGCAAATGCCATAATCGCCGAGCAAACGGGACCAAGTCCTTTGTTAGTGACGAAGGTTGAGCTTCAGCTCATCTTTAATTCAATAAAAAACAAAAAGTCAGCAGGTGTCGATGGTATATCCAACGTTGTACTAAGACATTTACCGATGGAAGCAATTGACATTTACACCACACTCTTCAACAATGCACTGAATAATGCATATTATCCAGTGCATTGGAAGACTGCTGTGGTTCATCCTCTCCCGAAAAAGGGAAAGGACAACTCCAACCCGTCAAATCTTCGGTCGATAAGTCTTCTTCCGAGCATCAGCAAAGTTTTCGAAAAAATCATTAATAGGGCTCTGACTAAGTGGGCTGCGGACAACAAAATAATTCCGGATAAACAGTTCGGGTTCAAGGCGGGTCATGACACAATTCATGCTGCGTCTAAACTCGTTTCTGATATCCAATGGAATAAATCAAAACAACAATGCACAGGTGCTGTTCTGGTTGATTTGGAAAAGGCCTTTGACACCGTATGGTTAGAGGGTCTTTACCTAAAACTGAGCAGGCTTGGCATAAGCAAGCCATTGTTGTATATACTTTATGATATGCTTAACGGTAGAAAGTTTGTTGTCAAAAGTGGCAATGTAACTTCTACCACAACATTCTCAATTAAAAATGGTCTTCAACAGGGAGCGGTGAATTCGCCGATTCTCTTCAGCATTTATAGCTACCTAACCTTCGTCAAGTGCAGTCGCATTTTCTTCCTCAGTTGCCCTTTGCCACCTTTTTACCGACCCCAATTAATCAATTACAAATCAAAAAAAAAAAAATATTTATATCAATATACTCGCAGCGCGTGTGATAATTCTTACCCGACCTACTTTACTGCCCATCGCCGTTTCCCATTACACCAGCATTTTTTTTCTTCTTGTGTACTAACAAGCATAGAAAAAATTAAAAGCAACTAAACAATAACTTTAACAAAAAAACATATTATTTATTTTTTGATTAATTATGTCGTGCGCCAATAAAATGTGTGTCATCGTTGACTCAAACGCGGAACTATTAAAGTGCAGTGGCCTTTGTGGGAAATACTTACACCCCTCTTGTGCTGGCTTGGCCAGAAAGGCGAGTGTTTACCTAAAAGACTATCTACGCAATTTTGCGTTTTATTGCGATGAATGCAATAAAATATCTGTGTCGGATATTATGATTGCAATTCAATGTTTAAAAGAATCCCTATCTAACGAACATTCGGTTTGCCAAGATCAAATTTCTAATCTCTCCAAGAAATTTGATCATGTTTGTAACAGTGTTGAGGACTCAAACATCCAATGTCAACAATCGTCTACGCAGTGCCTTTCCATGATACGTTCTTTGGAAAAACAATATTGTGACGTCATAGGTGGGTTGAATTCTCTTCGTGTAGACATTGACGATAAGTTAAAGGTGCTAACTTGGTCGGCAAACGATCTAAAAAAAAACTTGTCTGACCAGTTAAACCTACTAAAATCTGATATTGATTGCTGTTTGCAAAGTTCGTCATCACGGCTCTCCCCCTCCTCCAATCAAATGAGTGAAGTGACAAACCTCAGACTCGTTAACGAATTCGAAAACATTAATTGTATGCTTACTCGGGTTTCAACGGCACTCATATCTATTGCTTACGATATAAGCAATCAAGAACAGAAATATACGAGTGTGTACCGCGAGCTTGAAAGCCTTAATGTTAAAACTCAAAAAATTGAATCGCTTCTCTACGACATCATTAAACAACCCGGCATACCGTCATGTGATATCACGAACGTATCCATTCGTGATGAAATTCTTGCGGCAAACCCGGCTGCTGACTCTCTGCAACAAACCACCTCAGCGAATACTATTGCAGAGGACGAAATAATTAACAATTGTGGCCATTCCTGGAAGTATCGGACTGGAATTTGAGACTAAGCAGGCTTGAATCTGCAAATAATACATGGTTCGTGCTTAATAATTGTCCCGGATATGCCTGATGCTACATGGGGTTCGCTCCTATTTCAAAAGAGAATACTGTGTCAATATCTGCGAATGTCTTCAATTGTCTGGAAGAAGATTCAAGTTCCTGATTCCCTCCAAATATAACTGGATGTTTCATCACCAAAAAGGATACTTACAAATTGGACAAATGCTGGCTTTTCTAGTATAAGTAGCAATAATAATCTAATTAAGTCTAACAAATCCAAACCTAATTCCAAACCTATTCCCAAACCTAATCCCAAACCTAATCCCAAACCTAATCCCAAACCTAATCCCAAACCTAATCTTAAACCTAGTCCTAAACCTAATCCCCAACCTAATCACCAACCTAATATCAAACCTTATCCCAAAAAAAATATTGAAACTCACTGGACCCTTAAAACACAAATCTTTCCAAACTTTTCTCTCTCCAACCAACTTTCGTCCCTTAAACGAAAAACTTCTCCCACATCTGTAAAGCCTCCACCCAAACGAGTTTCTTTTAAAACCTCTCATCCGGGTCTTGGTTTTTGCTCTCCGATGGTTGATGCTCCTGCTAAAATACCCGCTTATACAAATTTCATTCATTCTCACACCATTAACCCTACTTCTTCTTCATCAGTTTCCCAAGAACCTCAAGGATTCCTTAACCCAATGATCCCTCCAAATGTTAAATTAACTAAACATTTATCTGAGGCCAATATTAATGATCGGTATGTTATGTCCCGTCTTAGAGACCACAAAATCTACAATAATGTTCGTCTTTACCTAGCTTTCCTGCACGACAAACCAGATTCTGTTTGCTTTGAAGGTAAAACAAATACAAACATTAAGGTTTTAATCTCCCAAGAAGGCCTCCCTACCAAACGTGATGCACTTATGGAAATTTTCTTGAAATTTCATGATGGCCTTGAAATTTCTCCTCAAAAAGTGAGAGAAGACCTTACCTCTTTTGCGTCTTTTATCTCTTCAAAACGACTATCTCATATCCAAAAATCCCGTGCAGATATGAAGAAATACTATCGCTCCTAACCTAAAGACCACTAAACCTAAATGTCTTAGCCTTTACTATCAAAATGTAAGAGGGTTAAGGTCTAAAACTTCTGCCGTCTTTAACAACTCCCAAAACCTTCCTTATGACATCTTTGCCCTTACCGAAACCAACCTCACACCTGATATCCTTAGTACTGAACTCTTCACTAACGACTTTTCCATCTATCGAATGGATGTCGTGGAATGTGCGAGTAATACACACGGTCGTGGTGTGCTTTTAGCTATCGCTAATAATTTTGAAAGTTCATTACTCTGTATTCCCACTTCAATCGAATTTGAAGGTGTATCAGCTAAGGTTACCCTCCCTAAGTTTTGTCTTTTTGTCCTTTGTTGTTACATTCGGCCAGCCCAACAAATTAAAGCATACCAAGCCGCTGTTAATGCCATTGATTATCTGCTTGAACTAGTGCAACCTAATGATTTAATCATCGTTCTAGGTGACTTTAATCTTCCCCATCTCAATTGGTCCACCTCAGATGATCAGACATCCTTCTTTCCAACTAACATCTCTTCTGAATCTGAATCGCTGTTCATTGATCGTCTGTCTGATTGTGGTCTTTTTCAACTAAATGGAGTAGGAAACTTTATGGGGAGACACCTCGATCTCATATTCTCATCTGATTGCGATAACTGTGTTGTCTCCCCGAGCCCTCATCTTCTCTCAACCTTGGATCGCTATCATCCACCCCTTAATCTCTCCTTCCCCATTGAATTTGAAGACAACTTTTTTGAAATGGAAAATTACTGTTATGATTTTCGTAGGGCTGATTTCTCCAAACTTAACAATCTTCTTAGCTCAGCCGATTTTGAATTAAGATCCCTCCAATTAACAGTTGAGTCCCTTACAAATTGGTTTTATTTGATTCTTTCGTACTGTATTGAAGAATCAGTACCGTTCTCTCGTAGAAAAGATTTCACCTCTGCTCCCCCTTGGTACAACAGAGAGCTCCGTAGCCTAAGAAATACCCGTAACAAGCTTTGGAAGATCTTTTTACAGTCCAAATCTGATACTGATCACAACAACTATCTTCTCGCCTATAATTCTTTCTCTGAATTAAGGGAATCCCTTTATAACCAATATCTTAACCAAATGGAAAATAACCTTCTTTCTGATGCAAGGAAATTTTCAAGTTTATAAATGTCAAACGAAAATCTGATGGGTTTCCACCTTCAATGAGTTTCTCCAACATAATCTCCTCTGATCCAACAACCATATCAAATCTATTTGCTAATTACTTTAGCAAATCGTATACTGAACATCTGCATGATCCTGATCCACACTACTTTAGTTATTTAGATGGTTGCACTCAAAACCTCCTTTCATCGTTTACAATAACTGAAGAAATGGTACTTGCCAAAATCGTAAGCCTCAAAGAAAACTTTAGCCCTGGTCCTGATGGCGTCCCATCAGTTGTTCTAAAAAAAATGTATGCATTCTCTGTCAAAGCCTCTTACTGCACTCTTTGAACTCTCTCTTTCCCAAGGTGTGTTTCCTCATATATGAAAGATTCATTTATATTTCCCATTCATAAACAAGGCAATAAAACTGAAATTAACAATTATAGACCTATTGCTAAACTTTCATGCATTCCAAAACTTTTTGAAAGCTTAGTTTATGATTCCGTTTATTTCCATTGCAAGCCTTTATTCTCCCCCGCTCAACATGGTTTTCTTAAAGGTAGATCCACTACGACTAACTTAATTGAATTTATATCCAAAGTTTTGTCAGCCCTTGAGGAATGGCAAAGAAGTTGATGTCGTATACACTGATTACAGCAAAGCCTTTGATAAAATATCCCATAACATAATTTATCTCAAACTAAGAGCTCTAGGCTTTCCATCTATATTTATAAACTGGATAAGCTCCTATCTTGCGAATAGAACTTATAGAGTCCTTTTCCGTAACTCAGTCTCCAGTCCTATACATGCAACTTCTGGAGTCCCACAAGGTAGTCACCTTGGCCCCCTTCTCTTCGTCTTATCTGTTAACGATGTCTGTCTTAAATTAAAAAACTCAGATATCCTAATGTTTGCGGATGATAAGAAAATTTTTAAGATTATCTCTACTCCATCTGATTCCTTACTTTTACAAAATGATCTTAATATCTTTTTTGTTTGGTGCATGCATAATTTCCTAGAGTTAAATGTAGGTAAATGTAAACAAATGACCTTTTCGCGCAAACAAATTCCATCTCATAGAGTATACTACTCCTTAATGACGCCGTCAACGTAGTCGATTCTATTAGAGATCTTGGTATTATGTGTGACAAACACCTGAATTTCCATTCCCATTTTGACCAAATTATTAATAAAGCTAATAGATCTCTCGGTTTTATTAAGAGATGGTCAAAAGAATTTTCCAACCCCTATGTTACTAAATCGCTTTACATTTCCCTAGTCCGTCCTCATCTTGAATATGCATGCCAAGTATGGTCTCCCTTTTATGAAAACCATTCACTCAGAATTGAAAATGTTCAAAGACGTTTCGTTCGATTTGCCTTACGTGGCCTCCCCTGGGATGATACATCCAACTTGCCTCCTTATGCTGATCGACTAAAACTGATAGGCTTGCAGCCGTTATATATTAGACGCAAAAACGCTGATATATTGTTTGCTCACCAATTGTTAATGGGCAATATAGATTCCCCGGCACTCCTGAGTGATATTCATCTTAACACTAACCCTCGAAATCTGCGATCTGTTTCCCTTTTCTATATCCCTCATCACCGCACTAATTACGGGCACTTTGAACCAATGTCCAGAATTCTTCGTCACTGCAACGCTGCTATGGTAGTTTTCGATTTCAACATTTCCAAATCCCATCTGAAAGATACCCTTTACTTTTTCCCTTTTTGAGTCCGAATCCCCTGTCCCCTGTAATTTTAAGTTAAGTAAAATCAAAATTGTTAGTTCTTGTACATTAAAGAGCTTTGATGTGGGCCTTAGGGCCCACATGAATTAATGTTGAAAACTGATAACAAGAATTGCAAAAAAAAAAAAAAAAAAAAAAAAAAAAAAAAAAAAATGTTAAGCTAGTTTTAAGTTAAGTTAAGTTATGATAGCTTGTATTAAGCTAAATAAATAAATAAATAAATAAATAAATAAATAAATAAACTTTTGTTAATTTTTTTTGGTTTTTAATTTTTTGTACAAAAACTGTCGATTCGATTTTTTTCAAAATATTACTGAATGTTGAAAACAATATTTCTTATAAGATAAAATAAGATTGAAGCCTAAATTTCAAGTTTTTGAAAAGATATTTGAATCGATATTCAATTTTTACCAATTTTGAGTAATGTTTTTTTTTTTGGATTTTTATTTTTTATAAAAAAAACTGTCAATTCGATTTTTCTCAAAATTTTATCAGATGTCAAAAACATTATTCTTCGTGGCACAAAATTGTCTTGGAGATGAAATCATATTTTAGTCTTAAAATTTTGGAAGTGGCAATTTTTTTTTCAGTTTGTTTTGATTTATAAAAAACCGTTAAATTGAATTTTTCCAAAAAATATATTTGTTTGGTATCACGTTATAGTTTATTATATAAAATTTGATTCAAGTCTCTAGCGTTTTGGTTCGTAAGATATTTAGGGTTAACCAAAATGTTCGTCTTTTTTTAAACTGCTATGGTAAAAAAAAACACCCACGCAATTTTCTTGAGAGCCCTTTCTGCATCTTTCTGCCTTATTATCTGTATAACAAAATTTATTTGAAATCGATATCTCTTCTGGTTTTTGAGCTATGGAAGACGAAAAAAACTTCGCCAATGTACGCACGCACGCGCATACATCTTTCTAAAAATTGCGACTCTAGGGGCCTTGAAACGTCGAGAAATGTCAAAATTTTCAGTTTGACAATTCGTACCCATTACAATAACTTTTATGGGATGTTAAAAAGGTGTCACCTCCAATATTTTAATAACAAATAAGGATTTATTTCCAAAATAATTTTATACAACGAAGAATAACATTTTTGACATATGGTAAAACATCGAACTGACAGTTTTCTTTTATAAAAAATAAAAACAAAAACTTAACTAAAACTTGGTAAAATTGATTTTCGGTTCAAAGTCTTATCTTATAGGAAATATAGTTTTCAACATTCAGTGTTTCAAAAAAAATAGAATGCAAAAATTGGTATTCGCTTTCATTCTGTGATAAATTTTATTAGAAAAACCCAATATTTATTTGTTTATAAAAGAAAAAAAAAATGGAAAAGAAATGCTAATAAAATTGGTTGAAAATTGGTATTCGACTAAAAATCTAGTTAACAAAAATAGATTTTGAAATCAAACTATTCCATCATATGTAAATATAAAATTTTGGTGTTAATTTTTAGTTTAATTTTTGACTGACAACTTTTTTAACAGAACATGAACCCCTACATAAAGAACAAAGAACTGATAGGAAATGGTTGCAAGAGTTGCGGTTGTAGCACGCACCATATCCTTTTTATGAATATTTCACACGTTTTCGGGTGTTCTTTTGCGATAACATTAAGAAATTAATTCTAAGAAGTTAAATTGGTTTAAAAAGGTGTTAGGATGCCAAAAACTCGTTGGCCAATGCTCAGGAAACTTTTCCTTTTAACCGAATCAACATACGGAGATTTTTCGATTTAAGTACTTATAATTTGGAGACATTGAAAGGACTAATCAGCAAATAAACGACATCATTGAGTTCTTATAAGTAAACTTTTAAAGCCTTAAGACCGAAACTTTTATCCCAAATATGGTGTTTAGGGAATTTCTGATTCCAAAGATTCACGAAGACTCCTTCAATAATTGACTTAGTTGTTCTTGGGTCAAGCACACAGTTTTGTAACACACATTACTACATTGTCCCAAAAGTTCAAACTGTTTCACCAAAACATTAAAAAAAACTGGTACCGGTAACCAGATTTCCCGCTTAATTTATCTAGAAAAGTGGTTTTTAGATTCTCAACAGGATTTTCCCGGATTTTCTGGAAAATTTTAACAGGAGATTTTTCAAAGAATTTCTGGTAAAATACACCATAATATTTTTTGTGGTAAAATTTTCCCCAGTATTTCTAGTAAAAATGTACCAGAATTCTGGATAAATATACCAGAGGGTTCATTCCGTAAAACGATAATAGTTAGGAAATTGCGTTTCGACGATAGTCTCACTTCACGTAAGACGATAATCGTCTAAGTGATATCGTCAAAACGATAGCGTTTGCACGATAGCTACGTAGGTATCGTCTGCTATAAATTTCCATTGATAACTAAGCAAATTGGAGTACAAAAGTTTCAGTTTAGTTTAGTTTTTTTTACAAAATGAAAATAAAAACTCAAAAACATACAATGAATTCGGTTACGAAGAAAATAAAGAGATGAATGGCACCTTCTATCTATTCTAACCCACATGTAAGCATTTTTCATATACAAAAAATTAGTAATCTCTCTTAATTGTTGTTAAATGAATAAAACAATTGTAGTTTTGGAATTGCAAAAGAGGACTTTATGTGTATGTATGTAATGTATGTACCTTCAATATTAAAAATTCTTGGGGCGGAGGAACATTGGTTTATTCGACAGGCAACGATTTAAGTATCGCTCTTGCACAAAGCACTTATCCGAAGTAGTTTTGAAAACAAAAAATATTTTTGAAGCCAAGTTATGTTCCCTGTGGATAAAATGGAGTCTTCACTTCCTTATCTTGGACAAAATTGGTTTATTGCTGCAGCTGATTTACAAAATTTACAAAAATATCAGACATTGAACAAACATTATGTCACAAAAAGTGACATAACAATAAACATCACAAAATAGTTGGCATGTTTATTAACAATACATTTTTTGCAAATTTTCAAATTTTCCCATTGAGAATAACCAAGTTTAATAACATTTTCAAGTTATGAGCAAATTATTGACGATATCGTTAATGATGATCGTTTCGGAAATTACGGAATGACTCCCCATTTTATTTCCTGTTAAAAATGTACCAGAATTCTGGTTAAATATACCACGAATATATATATTTTCTTGGTAAAAATGTACCAGAATATTGGTAAAATATACCAGGAATTTTTTTTTCGTAATAAAAATGTACCATAATTCTGGTAGAATTTCAAAATGTAGCTGAGTAGAATATTAAGCTCTTTCCGCCAAATTATGGTAAGAGCCTTATGAAATTATGAATTATGCATAACATATATTCAATTGTATTTTTCCTACTAAAAAAAAAAGAATGATATATAGGTAATATTTCTAATATGTCTAATTAAAAAATTAATAAATATTTGTCTTTAAACTAAATTAGCGGAATTGCCTAATAGTTTACCATTATTTGACCGGAAGGGATTCATAGGTATACTGTACTAAAATTTGATGATGAAATGTTCCAGAAGTCTAATTTTTATCTAAGAAGACAATATTTTGTATTTACCAGGGAAAAAGATACTTCTTGAACTCCTAGAACTTCTGGTATCAAGTACCAGAAGGCTGGTTTTATCAACCAAGAAAAAATATACGAGACAGTAAAATTACTTATCTTATTTAATAGAAAAAAGATAATTTTTAGACTCCCAATATTTCTGGTAATAAGTACTAGAAGACTGGTTTTGTCTACCGGAAAAGAATATACCAATAAATAAATTTCCTACTCCTGTTTACAAGATTCCATCCAGATAATCTTCAACAAAAAAAATACTTTCTACCAGGACGCTGGTAACATTTACCAAAAAATTTTCTGTCAAACATCTTACCAGGTAACCAGATTTCTGGTTAATAAAACCAGATTTCTTTTTACCATTAAATCTGGAGTTATTTACCACGAAATCTGGAGTATCTTATCACATTTTTTCCTTGTTTTTTTTTCTACCAGGAAATCTTGTTAAAACAAATGTCTCCTGATACTTGTTAGATTCACCATGAAATCTGGAATTATTTTTCACGAATTTGGACTATTCTACCAATTTTTTGGCTGGCATTTTCTATCAGATTTTGCCTTCCAGTAAAATTTTTTGAGTGAAAGTGCGTTACGATCACCGAAAGAACTTTAGTTTTGTGAACTATGACCACAAAATGTTTCCTTCTTTGTAAAACAGTCAAAGTATTAAAGCTTCAAATGTGACAGCTGCTGAAATAGCGGGGTATTCAAAATGAAAGCTTTCATTGAAAAACTGAAGGTTGAATTTTTGGTTGACTGAAGGTACATTTTTTGTTAGCAGCTCTAACTATTTTAGAAATAGAAAATGGGCACCTCTTTAAAAGGGAATTCAAAAAATTAGAAACTTGTAAACTTAAAGAAAAACTCAGATGGCTTTCCAGTTAACTTCCCTTACAAGAAACTTTTGTTTGATAAAACAGTTGATATCTGTAACGCTTTCGCAATAAATTTGGGTGAGTCATTTGTTGAAGTATATTTTCATAGTCTTCACTCCTATTCGCTAACTAGCTGTAGTCACATCCCAGTGCTACGGAGTACGGTCCTTGATCTTTTATCCGCGTTGAATGATGAGTGTTCAGCCATTCCCGATGGTATTCCCCCGATAGTATTAAAAAAGGGTAGTAATGCTTTAGTTGAACCTTTTACGTTCTTATTCAAACTTTCTCTTAAAACAGGCAAATTTCCCAGTATATGGAAGAAGTCATTTCTGACACCAATTTTCAAGAAAGGTAACAGGGTGGATGTTACAAACTACAGGCCAATTGCAAAGCTTTTTTGCGTTCCTAAATTGTTTGAACAATTTTTTTGGAAAACGTTGCATTTTTAAGTAAAAATCTCATTTGAGAACAGCACATGGTTTCGGAAAAAAAGGTCACCGTTACAGATCTCCTCACATTCTCCAATATATGTTCAATAACGCTTTAGAACAAGGTTATGAAGTTGACTGTGTATACATTGACTTTTCTAAAGCTTTTGACCATCTTAGCCACCGAATTATTTTATTTAAACTCAAAGCTCTTGGTTTTCCAGCATTGTTCTTAGATTGGATCAAATCATACCTTGAAAACAGATCCTATGAGTTAAAATTTAGAACTTGTAATTCTGAACCTTTTGTTGCTCAATCTGGTGTTCCCCAGGGAAGCAATCTTGGCTCTCTTCTGTTTATTCTGTCTATTAACGATGTATCGTCATTTCTACGCTCAAGTGAAATTCTCATTTTTGCTGACGATATGAAGATTTTTAAAATAATAAAGTCTATCCATGATCGTATTCTTTTACAAGCCGGGATTGATAGTTTCACAGTTTGCTGTGGGAAAAATATCTTTTCACTCAACCTTTAAAATGCCAGACGATAACTTTTACTAAGAAACTAATCCTAAGTGTATTTGATTATTGTATATCACAGCAAAAACTCTGTCGCGTCACCACATTTAAATATTAAGGTGTTTATTTCTGTTCCAACTCAGAATTCACACACCACATTAATTTGGTTGTCAAGAAGGCAAGTTCTATGCTTGGTTTCATAAAACTCTGTGCAAAGGAGTTCAATGATCAATAAGTTAATAAATTCATAAAAAACGTATTGAATAAATTCAACATAATTTCATTCGTTTTGCCCTAAAGGGTCTTCCTTGGGAAGACTTTTGATGAGCCTCTGAAAGGCTTAAATAGCAGCTTGAAAGAGGTCAATTGTAATCACATCACCGAAAGGGATGATAACACAGTCAGGAATTCATGCTTCATAATCCAGAAGTCGTCTTAATCTGTTTTCAACTTCAGTAAAATAAAAATGTTGGTTAACATGACTCTGTTACTCACACTATTGACCGAAACCTTTGAGTCTTTAATGCTCAAATTGCATTTGAAATGAAATATCAGGCTGTTGAGATCTATGAGTTGAATCTTACACTTTCGAACACGAACTTCTGGAAATAAGTTCCCACATATTGTTCAAGCATAAATTCATTGATCATTTAGTTTTGCGAGAGTATGATACTGCCTCTCTATCAAAATTTCGATCAAAAAAACTGTCAATGTCAAAACAACCCATGATTTAAAAAGAAACCGCTAGTTCGACAATCCGTACCTAACCCAGCAGCATTAGCACATCTTAATAAAAGAAAATTATTAGATTGCACCCTACATAAGACAGAAAACCTTATTTCAGTCAGTGATGGCAAATTTCAAACGTAAGACTCACATTTGTGACAGCAAACGTCAGTGACATGGCATTTGTTGAGGGACAATGCCAATTCCAATTGTCTTAAGGATAAAATAAGTCCATTTAGAAACAATTTCTCAAATAACAGAACAAGTTAATTCTTCTATTTATCTCCTATTTTATATTTTAAATTTTCAATCGTCTTTAAGTATTTACAAAAACCAGATGTCCCTGTTTTAAAGTTACCCAACTTTACCCTAAAGCATAAAGACAATATTTTTTAAACTTCAGTGTGCCAAGAGCTTTGTATTGACAATTACTCTATCGTTTGCTCGAAGCTAATACTCGTAGCTGTCAAATGAACAGTCGTTTTTTTCCTTTCTTTCATTTGGTTTCTAACTGCAAAAACAAATAAATCGAAATGTGTTCTGATGGAACAGAGGCTGTGGCTGAGGCTGAGGTTGAAACTGAAACTAAAGCTGAAAGCATTATATTCACACATACACAAATCCACACATCCACACATACATATATGACATTCCTTGATTACAGCCAAACCGAAACGAAACCAAACCAAAAGAACCCCAAAATCAATTCTCGTGTTTGAATTTGAACACTCTGACCACATTTACCAGCCTTATGACGTCATCCTGTGTATATGTACATACCTAATGTATGTGTGTGTTAGTGTGCACTCTTATGAAACAAAACGTTGACTTTTGCTATGTCGAGGTCGATTCTCTTCTGCTATTTTGCTGAAGCTCCTTCCTACTGCTCGGGGTTTACTGTAGCGATGATGATGCTGCTCCACCAAATGCCTCCCGGTTGTATTTTGACTCTGTCTGTTTATCCTTTTGCTCATTTTGTATTGTGTTAGGTTTTTTGTTCTTTTTTTCCAAGGAAAAAGGAGGAGGCTAGAGGTTGTGGAGAATGAGGAGGAGGAGGTAAACGTGCAGGCATAGTTAATACAAAATGTCACTAATTGGGACAAAAACTTCAAAAGCTCCCGCAGAAAATTATCTAGAAACATCACACGTAGCTAGTTACATACATACCTAACCTACCTATCCTATATCCTATACCCTCTGTCTACTTACATTGAATACAAAATGTATAAAACCTAACTCTCTCTCTGGAGTAAAGGTAGAAACTATAGAAACACATATTCCATGGTCTAACCGAAAAGGTTCGTCTTTTAGAAACTTTTTTCTATGCCATTAACTAAACTCGTCGCTTGCGTCCTTTAATATTCTTCTCTTTTGCAGGTATCCTGGATACGACATAGGGATATACATATTCTAACAGTAGGAGCATACACATACACATCAGACCAGCGATTTCAAGCCACTTATCACAAGGAGACAGAAGACTGGACATTACAAATTAAATGGGCCCAAAAACGTGACGGCGGGATGTACGAGTGCCAAATTTCAACTCAACCTGTACGGAGCTATTTTGTTCGTCTAAATGTTGTCGGTGAGTATTTGAAATTTTCCTTTTTTGTTTTTTTTTTTCTACTTTTGTTTTGACCTAGTGATGGGAATCTGAGTACATTTATCATTTTATTTATGGTATGATTTTGAGCTTTCGTTGGGCGCCATTTTCAATTGGTTTTTAATTAAATAACTGAATCATTTTAGCTTTGGAACTAAAAATGAGTACAATGAAAATTATAAAGCATTTTATTTCCAGAAACTTTTTTATGGCAAATTTTTGCATTCGATTGACATTTTTAATAAGAACAAAAAAATCCAAGTGTGTTTTTTCAGCATTGAACTTCAAGTTCAAGTTATCATAAAGTGGCCTTTGTATTATGCCACTGAAATAAGCTCATTGACTAAACTTACAAAATTGAGGTAGGTTACAGATTAAGGAAGGTTTGTCGAGATTTTTGCTGATTAAACCACCTAACTCAGTTAACCAACACCTTACACTTGTTTCTTACCTCTGACCTTAATAAATAGGTGTCATATCATCTGAAAAAGAGAACCCTTCGAAAAAAACCAACTGGAAGGCTCGTTTCACACTACACGGTTTTGACCGTACGGCAAAAAACCGGACGGCGAAATTTTGTTAGGGGCGCGAAGAAGAGGTTATACGGTTTCGTGTTATATGGTCATGGCGAAATGCCGGCGCTGCGCGGTGTAGCAACCGTCATTGCCACTACAGTCCACGGCAGCCGGACGGCGCGATAAGCTTAGTGACGAAATGCATGTTTTCCATCATAAGATTTTATTCGTGCGGCAGAGTTCGATCAGCCACTACAAGAAACCATTACTTGTGTATACTAAGCATAGGAACCCTGCATATATCGTGTTTTACCATACATATCCGGTTTATGCCGTCCGGTTTTTCGCCGTACGGTCAAAACCGTGTAGTGTGAAACGAGCTGAACTGTTTCAAAGTTCTTCAGAAACTTTAACACGTCACTATGCTTTCTCGGTAGTGCAGTGGATACCAGCGCGGATATGGTTACACACTTAATTATTTTAGGAATAAGACATTTTATCCCGAATAGGGTAAAATGTATCAAACCTAAAGAAAGCTCTTGGTTTGATTCGAGCTGTAAGGAGGTTATTAGGATCAAAGATGTAAGTTTCCGGATTTGTTAAGCCAACTCTACTGAGGAAAACCTGAATAAGTTCAAACAAGCAGGAAAGATTTGTAACGGATATATTTGACGCATTATATTTCTGCATGACCAGAAATTATGGACAAAAATACTACAATGTCCCAAAGGTTGTAAAAATGTGGTCATTTGTAAAAATGTGTGCAGCACTAGGTCATCGTTGGTTTCTATGATCGTTTTCAATAACACTCTCTACGTAAGCTCAATTGATAAAGCTTGGATCACAGTTTGCTGTTAATTCGATGCTGCCAATGAGTGACATGACTCCTCCTGTACTTAAAAGTATAAAGATTCTATTGGACGAATCTACTTTCGCACTCGTACAGTTGCTAGAGTACTAAAAGTTCTTGTCATTCACCAATCCGCTGGTCCGTAGATTATGTCCCCAATTGTTTTGAAGAGGTGTTCTTCAACACTGGCAAAACCATTGCGTAAGATTTTCCATCTGTCTTATTCTACTGGTATCTTTCCGAGTGGATGGAAAACTGAATTTGAACAGCCTGTTTCTTAAAAACGCGAATCCTTCTTCCCCTCTAACTTACGCACAATTTAACTTACGAAGCTTTTTCCAAGGTCATGGAAACTCTGATCTATTGTCAGCTAAATAAATATGTTGAAGAAGGGAAGGTTTATCTCACCGAACAGTGGAACAAATCTTTACATAGTTTTGGAGGAAGTAAGATTTTTCACTTGATATTTCAAAGGCATTTCATAAAGTTTAGCATCAAGCTCGAAAATGCGTGCTTTTAATATTGATGAATCTCTTCTTCGTTGGGTTAGAAATTACCTTTCGGACCATTCAACTCAAGCAGTATTGGACGGGTTCAAATCTGAAATTCATAAAATAAATGTTGGTGCTCCCTAGAGCTCCGTTATTCGCTCTTCCTTATTTTTATAAATGATCTTTTGCCTGAAACTTCTAGTCCACTAAATTGTTTTGCCGATGAACGCATTTCACATTCGGGCAGTGCAGCTAAAAAAAGAATCTCTGTACTTAACAGTATGTCTGCAATTGGGCTCAAGGGTAAACTAATGGGTATTCCTAACTGTACGGGTATTACGATTCAATTTTTTAAGGGTAGGAACGCAGCTGGCTATTTCACTAGAGCATTGTTTATAAAAAAAACAATAAAACAATGATAGACATGAGACCTTGCGGCGGTAAGAGAATGATCCTATTATTTTTAAGGCTCTGTTTTCAATTCTATCCAGAAGAATCAAGTTTGTTATTATGACACCATCTCTTAGCAGCATTTTTGGGAATGTTAAATATGTGATCATTGCATAAGAGGTGATCTGTGATACGCATACCGAGTACTGAAAGTTGATTAGTTTCCTGGGTGCAAGCGACATGGTGGGTGGGTTACGCTTTTTCGACAGTAGATAGAATTGAGTTTTCGAAGCTTTAAATTCTACAAGGTTTTTGATTCTCCATTGAACAATGCTGTTAAGATCAGAATTTAATGAGCTTATCATACGTTACAGTTGTAAGTCCACATCCGAAGAATAAGGATGAGAATCTAAAACCGAATATGTAAAGCTGAAAGCTACTCTGAGTGTCGAACTTGTCGAGTTGAAAAAGGTGAGTAAGGTCAATGATTCTCAAGAATCTTCACCAGTTGAGTCCTGAAGCTAAAGGACGTTCTCATCCCTCCAGCTTCCCAGACTCATCACCCCTTCCCACATAAACAAGGCATACAAGCCAACGTTTATGTCACCAACTCCCACCTCCGATGCTCCTTCTTACTCTAGGTAACCTAGCTGGATTGCTGTTACCGAATCCTAATCTTTTCCTCACATATTAGAATGATGTTCTTAACATCAACTGACTCCTTACCCTATTTCTTCCTCTCCAACCACCTCTTATCTTTATTAGCCTGGATCTAAGGTGTTAAACGACCCGTGCCGATGATCAGCCTGGCTGGGGACCCAATTCAAAAAGAGCCCAGTCTCTAACGGAGTATCCGGATACCTGGTAACCTCTGGATTAACTAGCCTTATCTGTATATATGCAAATCTCTGTACAGACAGAGCTCTTTTCTTAGCCACTCGTGGGACCAAAGATGAACAAAAACAACAATGAATGATGAAACCGGTATCTCTTCAAGACCGGGCCTATCTCCTGCAGCCAACACAGAGAAGGGAGTAGTGGTAATCTATGGACGCTCCTCTGCTGTTGGTAGCAACGAGAGAAGGGAGGTAGCGATACCTAATTTCAGTAGTGGCAGGGTTGTGAAAAATGGCCCTACCACTACTAATGAGAGTACATTCTGAAATGGAAAGGGCAAACTCTCAAAAAGCCTTAATATATAGACAAAGGCGGCAAGCTGCGAAAATCCTAAAAGCCTCTGGTGCATCATTGGGGGCTGAAAGGCCACCGCAGCAAATCGCATCGAATGGATTAATAGCGTTCTTGCTGCAACAGGAACCAATAAAGAGGCAACGTCTAAACAAGAAAGGTCTCTTGAGGGGGCCATACCGACACCAAAACGTCCTCATGTGCACAACACCAGCATTCCCCTTAATCCCATCAAGAAAGAAGCCAGTTTCATTGACGTCACGAAGGGCAAAGTCGAGATGATGGCACAATATCATCTGATCGTTGGCAGCTGGTCAAGGTTAAGCTCTCGGTTGTTTTTTTAAGAATTTTGAGAAAGCTTCTAAGACCACTTTCTCCCATAAGCGATGGGGGTTGGCTGCAGGGTCAAGTCTAACTCATGGATGGTGGCGACCAGAGGCTCTGTGACTTATACAAGCTCGCTGTCAGCCGGTAAGGTGAAGTTTGGCCAGGTGCGAAGCTTGAGGTTGCCGCTAAGGAAGACATTCCTAGTGGACCTAGAGTCCGCATTTGGATTCCAATCGAACCTGCTGGTATCGAGGGCATTCCCGAGATGATCAAAGTTTGTAACCCATCCCTTCCGACGCATAACTGGAAGATAGCCAAGCTAGAGGATGTGAAGGGTCTTTATAGGAGTACCATTGTGGTACTCAATAGAGAATCTTTGGCTCCTTTAGCATTGACCAATGGCTCTAAGAACTATGGCTTCGAATCCATAAAAATTCGGATGAGTTTAACGCGGATAGCGGGCCTCAGCGGGAATTCGCCTTTTTTAGGGACTGGCTGACCAAATGCTGTTTTCCATCCACTCGGAAAGAGACCTGTAGAATAGGACAGATGGAAAAACTTACGCAGTGGCTGGCGGGAATCCTATCCGGGCCAGCTCTTTTGTGTATGTCAAGATTCTTAAGTACTCTAGTAACTAAACAAATGTGAAAGAAGATTCGTCCTATAGGATCCTTTTGGCATGAGAAGTTAGCAGATATGACACAATGGTCTGACGTGCCTAGAAGCGATAATACACAAATCGCAGATTTATCAGGATCAGAGGCAGAAATAAGTCTAGAGTGTTGACGAACTGTAGGCTCGTCAACTAACTGAGTCAGGTGGTTTAACACAGCCAAACCTCGACATACCTTCCTTCGGGTGTTATCTGACCAGAATAGTGGGGCCACGAAGAATTGTGTACATTGAAATCGCCCGTAACAACGATCTCACTGTGCTGTCAATGAGATATAATACCTTGGATAGAGTCGGACAACTCATCAAATGAGTTGAAAGTCGAATTGCTATCCAGAAAGGTTATTTCAGCTATTACAATAAAGCTGCATACCTTATTCACGAAGGATGTCTTCGTAACATTCTAAGGATTTTCATTGAAATGTTCTTAATTTGTTCTCATTAGAGGAGTAGTCCAGATATTCACTTCGAATGTCAAGAACGAGCTTCATTTACTTTGTCCTATATTCATGATAAAGATCTCATTTTCAAATTTGTTAAAAAGAACTTCAAAATAACATAGAGTCACATGAGCTACAATGTATACCTGACACTTTAAAATAAAGAAGTCCAAGAAGTCAGGGACTTTAAGGACTCCTCTAAAAATCAAAAATAAGCTTTTTTGAGATTTTTTCGAATTAAGAAAATTTTCTTCTCTTTCTTGTACTAGCGGGTGGTACAAAAGAACAAAAAAATAAACGCCCACTACCACACCCACTTTTTATATAATCTAATTCTATTAATTCTCGTTCGCTGGAAAAAACATCAATCTTTCATTTCAACAATTTGGAAGCATAGCAAATTTTCTTAAGGATATGACATATTTTATCGTTCGTCCTTATCAAAAATCTCGCTCCAAGGATTTTTTCATCCATCAACTTGACATTGACAAACATTTTTTAATTCGTTCTACCTACTAATCCCATCACTATGTAGTAGTTATTCCATTCCTATTCTAACATAAAGTCCTTTAGAATGTTCTTTTTGGCAAAATCCTTGCTGCCAAGGATCGTGTGTGATGATTTTGTTTTATATACATATTTTCTTTGCCTTACGGTCTTTTATGTTCTTTTATAAACTATATATGATGACTATGCGAAAACATTTTTAATGGCAATGTGTGAAATTGTTTCTTCCTTTGCGTTTGCAGTGCCAACAGCCACAATACTTGGAGGACCCGACCTTCATGTAGACAAAGGCAGTACAATAAATTTAACGTGTACAGTTAAATATAGCCCGGAACCACCTGCGTACATATTCTGGTACCACCACGAAGAGGTAAGTTTTCGTGTTTATCCTTTTTATTTTACGTTCATACGGATGTGGCGTGGGTACGTATTTACTAAGTTGACTTACAAAATTCAACACAAAAGCATTACGAAGATATTCTCGTCCAAAGCAAAAACAACAACACAAAAAAGCTTTACTTTATTCAGATTGCTGAAAATAAAGGATATGACAAAAATAATAATACGAAAAAAGAAACACTAAAAGGATACAGTTTTGGTAGGCGTTAAGGTGAGAAGGAGAAATGACAATGGCGATGGCGTTGGCGGCAGCGCGGCTTGGACGTGCGTGAGTTGTCTTTAATTTTGGTCTCTTGTTTTTTTTTCGTTTTGATTTTTTAATGAGGACGATGGAGGTTTTGGTCATGAAAAATGAGTCCTGCTGTGTCACTTTTGCATATTTTTGTTTTGTTTTTCTTTTAATGGACGTTTTTTCTTCTCTGTTATTTTTTGCTGTTGTTATGTTTTTCCTGGTGGATAAGGATTTGACTTTCAATAGGAAATGAAAAAGGATATTAAATGATATTAAGTTGGGGCACTGTGGTACAGGTACAGATAAGAATTATGATTTCTTTTTTTTATTCTTTTGTTGGTTTCGTTTCTGTAGTGGGTTTCCTTATTTTCGTGCAATTTTTTTGTTTGTGTGCGTGTATTGGTTGACTTACTGATGTTTATATTCTGTTATCGTGTTGTAAATGATTTTTCTCCTTTATTTTGATGACTTTTGTTTTAATAATGAAACATTTTTCAAATGGTTATTATTTTTATTTGTAAATTTGAATTTAACCAAGAAATTAAAAACTCACTATTTGTCATATTTTAGTTTAAGGTGAAGAAATTGTTTTGAAACCTGAAAATAATAGATTTATTTTTGTTTTGAGTGACTACAAGAGTAATTACTCAAATAGGGTAAGCTTGCGATTTAAAGATGTCATTGGCAATTATTCTATATCAGTTAAGAGTTGTGTTGACAAATTTTATGATATCCCTAATTCCGACAAAAAGAAATACTTTTGGATAGCTTTGATCTGAGTGCTGTTATAGTCAAATGGTGTTTTAGTCCTTTCTTGATAAAAAAAAACATGACTTTATATGTGGGTGGTGTCTGCAAAAGCATAGGCTGGCTACAGACATTGTTAACCTGAAAACTAGTTGGCTAACTGGTGTTTTTTTTAATCATAGATTATTTTGACAATGTAACACCTCCGCCGAATGAAATAAGTAGAGTTGTGGCATTATTTATGTTTTATATTTGTTTACAAAAATTCCTCCACAAAAGGGTATTGAAACAATTGAAAGACATTTACTCTTCAGAGTTTTCAGAAAGTAGTAAGCGTTTAGCAAGCGTCAAAATACGATCTCTTATAAGTAAAAATAAAACAAACAAATAAACGAAATGATGAAAAATCTAATTCTAAAGTAAAAAAAGAGGCTGGGATGCGACCCACACTGATAACTTCCCATCCTGTCTGTCGATTTGTCTTGCTTAAAAGTTTGTCTATATGTATTCGTATCAATTTTAACCAAATTTGCGCTCTATTTTTTGTAGATTTTATTTTTTATGAAAAAAACGGACTGTTATATTTTTATATAAAAATAATTGAATATTGAAAACAATATTTTCTGTGAAATAAGATAAGTTTGATGCAATATATTTAATTTTTGAAAATCTATTTGAGCCGAAAGTAAATTTTTACCAAGTTTTAGTAGGTATTGTTTTTTTTAGAGTTTTATTTTTTGTAAAAAAAACTGTCAATTCGATTTTTCTCAAAATTTGTCCTAATGTTGAAAATAATATTTCTTATAAGAAAAAATTAGTTAGAATCTATTATCTCAAAGTTTTAAAAAGATATTTGAGTCGAAAATCATTTTTTACGTACTTTTGTTAATTTTTTTTTTTCGGTTTTTAATTTTTTGTACAAAAACTGTCTAATCGATTTTTTTCAAACTTTAACTGAATGTTGACAACAAGATGTTTTGAAAGATAAAAGTAAATTAAAGCCAATATCTTAAAGTTTTGAAAAGATATTTGAGTCGAAAATCAATTTTTACCAACTTTTATACATTTTTTTTTTAGGTTTTTATTTTTTGTAAAAAAACTGTCAATTAGATTTTCCTCAAAATTTTATCAGATGTCAAAAACATTATTCTTCGTTGCACAAAATTGTTTTAGAGATGAAATCATATTTCAGTCGTAAAATTTTGGAGGTGACAAATTTTTTTTTTCAGTTTTATTGATTTATAAAAAAACCGTTATATTGATTTTTTTCAAAAAATATATTTGTTTGGTATCACGTTAAAATATATTTTATAAAATTTAATTCAAGTCTCTAGCGTTTTTGGTTCGTAAGATATTTAGGGTTAACCAAAATTTTCACCTTTTTTTCAACCTGCTATAGTGAAAAAACCACTCACGCAATTTTCTTGAGAGCCCTTTCTGCATCTTTCTGCCTTATTATCTGTATAACAAAATTTATTTGAAGTTGATATCTCTTCTGGTTCCTGAGCTATGGACGACGAAAAAAACGTCGCGAACGTACGGACGTACAAACGTACGTACACACGCACGCACAGACATCTTTCTAAAAATCTTTTATTTCGACTCTATTGACCTTGAAACGTCGAGAAATGTCAAAATTTTCAATTTGACAAATCGGACCCATTACAATAACTTCCTATGGGAAGTTCATAAACAATAGGTTTATTTTAAAACTCACTGAATTAGACAAACAACTAATAGGCTTCGGAAGAGCCTTAGTCAACAAATCAGCTGTCATTTCTTCAGTGCTGACGTACATATTTCAAAATAATTTTTCCTTCGGTAATTTTGTCTCGTATAAAGTGATGTTTAACATCCATTATAAGTGCTGCTTAGAGCCAAGCTTATAGCACTATTGTTATCACAACTAATGATAGTTGAATCTGGTGAATTTGGAATAGCTCTCTCTGTAAGCCTATCAACCAGGTTGCTTCGTGAGTCACTGCTGTTAGTGCCATATATTCTGCCTCTGTCGTCGAGATGGCTCCTTTTGGCTGTTTTTTTTTTCGAATTCCATGAGATTGCACCATCATGAAGAAAGAAAGTATAACCAGTAACCTATCATGACCTTCCCCAGCGTTATAAACTAGTGTCATATGAGTCGTTCCTTTTAGATAGCGAAAAATGTGTTTTACTGCTGTCCAGTGGGCTTTTCCTGGGTCTGGTTGTATCGGCTGACTGTACTGTACATAAAGCAAAACTAATATCAGGACGTGAAACTTAAGCTGCCAACATAAGACTTCCCACAGGTTCTTGATAGGGTACATCTTTCATTTCAGCACACTTCTTTTCGTTTTGTGGGCACATCTAATTTATCAACTTTTGGTAATCTAAAGGTGTTTTCGCTAAGTTACAATCCAAAATATGGAATCGATTAAGAATTTTATTGATGAATAACTCTTGATCCAATAAAATTCAACCTCTTTTTCGATCCCTCTTGATTTGAATGCCCAAGAATAAACGGGTCTCTAATATGTCTTTCATTTTGAAAGCGTTTTTTAAGTTCTTTTTCAATTCCAACTTGATATTTATTGTTATTAAATATGAGAAGATCATCTACATACAACATTTTCCCCTTAGATAAAATCTGTAAAAAATACAGGGATCGACTTTAGATCTTGTAAGGCCGAAACTCTGTAATGCCGCATCTAATTTTTGGTTCCAAACACGGCTAGCTTGCTTTAGACCATAAAGTGATTTTTTTTAATTTTCATGCTCTTAGGCTTTTGTCATTAAAGCCTTCTGGCTGTATCATAAGAATCTCTTCGTTCAGATCGCCTTGTAAGAACGCCCTCACTCCGTCCATGTGATCGATATCGATATCGTTTGTACTTGGCAGCCGTTGCTAGTAAGAAACAATTAGGTATATCAAACTACCGGGGAGTAAGTTTCTTCGTAATCCATCCAGTTTTATTGCGCACACCCTTTAATAACTTAACGGGCTTTGTAGCGATATAAACGGTGATTTTTTAAGAGCTTGAGAACTTTTTAAAAAAAAAAAAAAACGCATAAAATTTGGAAAATCTCATCGATTCTTTATTTGAAACGTTAGATTGGTCCATGACATTTACTTTTTGAAGATAATTTCATTTAAATGTTGACCGCGGCTGCGTCTTAGGTGGTCCATTCGGAAAGTCCAATTTTGGGTAATTTTTTCGAGCATTTCGGCCGGAATAGCCCGAATTTCTTCGGAAATGTTGTCTTCCAAAGCTGGAATAGTTGCTGGCTTATTTGTGTAGACTTTAGACTTGACGTAGCCCCACAAAAAATAGTCTAAACGCGTCAAATCGCATGATCTTGATGGCCAACTTACCAGTCCATTCCTTGAGATGAATTGTTCTCCGAAGTTTTCCCTCAAAATGGCCATAGAATCGCGAGCTGTGTGGCATGTAGCGCCATCTTGTTGAAACCACATGTCAACCAAGTTCAGTTCTTCCATTTTTGGCAACAAAAAGTTTGTTAGCATTGAACGATAGCGATCGCCATTCACCGTAACGTTGCGTCCAACAGCATCTTTGAAAAAATACGGTCCAATGATTCCACCAGCGTACAAACCACACCAAACAGTGCATTTTTCGAGATGCATGGGCAGTTCTTGAACTGCTTCTGGTTGCTCTTCACTCCAAATGCGGCAATTTTACTTATTTACGTAGCCATTCAACCAGAAATGAGCATCATCGCTGAACAAAATTTGTCGATAAAAAATCGGATTTTCTGCCAACTTTTCTAGGGCCCATTCACTGAAAATTCAACGCTGTGGCAGATCGTTCGGCTTCAGTTCTTGCACGAGCTGTATTTTATACGGTTTTACACCAAGATCTTTGCGTAAAATCTTCCATGTGATCGAATAACACAAACCCAATTGCTGCGAACGGCGACGAATCGACATTTCACGGTCTTCAGCAACACTCTCAGAAACAGACGCAATATTCTCTTCTGTACGCACTGTACGCATTCGTGTGGTTTAATGTCCAATAAAGTAAACTGAGTGCGAAACTTGGTCACAATCGCATTAATTGTTTGCTCACTTGGTCGATTATGTAGACCATAAATCGGACGTAAAGTGCGAAACACATTTCGAACCGAACACTGATTTTGGTAATAGAATTCAATGATTTGCAAGCGTTGCTCGTTAGTAAGTCTATGCATGATGAAATGTCAAAGCATACTGAGCATCTTTCTCTTTGACATCATGTCTGAAATCCCGCGTGATCTGTCAAATACTAATGCATGAAAATCCTAACCTCAAAAAAATCACCCTTTATATTGCCTTTTCCATCTTTTTTTGTTTTAAGGATCCAGCTACAACCAATTGGTCTTTTAATAGATGGAATATTGGTCAACACCCAAGTTTCATTTTCAAGCAACTCATATCACTCTTTCGGTTTTCGTCAACTTCTTTCTCTTCTGAGTAAAACGTTTCAGTGTTGTCGTGTGATTCTTTAATGGTGCTATCATCTTCGCTGACACCAAAATCCCCCACTGAATTCGATTTATCTCAGAATATATACAAATATTTAGAATTGTTTGGGTCGGAGAGCTTACTTTTATCTAATTGACAATTCTCGAAAAACACAACATCTCGACAAGTTATGATTTTATCTTTTTCGGCCGAAAAAATGCAGCATTCTGACTTTGAGTCAAACTTCTTCCGGCAATGTTTCTGCACATGTACCATTGCCTTACACTCAAACACTCCAACATGACTAAGATTTGGAACTCGTCCAGAAAAAGTCTCCTCAGGTGTAACACCATCTGTTGATTTGCTAGCAGATCTCTTGATGCTGAAACAGCAGTAGAGACTGCCTCAGTCCAAAACCCAAAGAAAACCCTTTAGCACAAAAATTATGTAGACCTGATTTTCTATGAATTTCGTAATAGGGAGTCCATACCTGCGAAGCATATTCAAGATGAGGACCAACATGGCAATTATACAAAGAAAGGGTAACATAGGGATCATTGAACTCCTTTGCCCATCGTTTTATAAAACCATGCTTATAACTTGCTTTATTAACAATCAAATAAATGTGATGTGTGAATTCTAAGTTGGAACAGAAATGAACACCAAAATGCTTAAATGTGGAGACGCGACAGAGTTTTTGCTGTGATATACAATAACCAAAAACACTACCGATTCGTTTTTAACTTAACATAGGAAGTAGTTAATGTAATGAGTCCGATTTGTCAAATTGAAAATTTTGACATTTCTCAACGGTTCAAGGTCGCTAGAGTCGAAATATAAGATTTTTAGAAATATGTCTGTGCGTGCGTGTGTACGTACGTTAGTATATCCGTACGTCCGTACGTTCGCGACATTTTTTTCGTCCTCCATAGCTCAAGAACCAGAAGAGATATCAACTTCAAATAAAGTTTTTATACAGATAATAAGGCAGGAAGATGCAGAAAGGGCTCTCAAGAAAATTGCGTGGGCGGTTTTTTTTTACCATAGCAGATTGAAAAAAAGGTGAACATTTTGGTTAACCCTAAATATCTTACGAACCAAAAACGCTAGAGACTTGAATTAAATTTAATAAAATATATTGTAAAGTGATACCAAACATGTATATTTTTTGAAAAAATCAATATAACGTTTTTTTTATAAATCCATAAAACTGAAAAAAAAAATTTGTCACCTCCAAAATTTTACGACTGAAATATGATTTCATCTCTAAAACAATTTTGTGCAACGAAGAATAATGTGTTTGACATCTGATAAAATTTTGAGAAAAATCTAATTGACAGTTTTTTTCTAAAAAATATAAACCTAAACAAAACATTACTTAAAGTTGGTAAAAATTGATTTTAGATTCAAATATCTTTTCAAAAACTTGAAAGTTAAGCTTCAAGCTTATTTTAACTTATAAGAAATATTGTTTTCAACATTTTGACAAATATTGAGAAAAATCGAATTAACACTTTTTTTTACAAAAAATAAAAATCTAAAAAAAAATTTATAAAAGTTGGTACAAATTCATTTTCGACTCAAATATCTTTTCAAAACTTTGAGATATTGGCTTTAATTTAATTTTATCTTTCAAAAAATTGTATTGTCAACATTCAGTTCAAGTTTGAAAAAAAATCGAATTGACAGTTTTTTACAAAAAATTAAAAACCGAAAAAAAATTAACAAAAGTTGGTAAAAAATGAATTTCGACTCAAACATCTTTTAAAAACTTTGAGATAATAGCTTTTTACTAATTTTTTCTTATAAGAAATATTTTTTTTAACATTAGGACAAATTTTGAGAAAAATCGAATTGACAGTTCTTATAAATAAAATAAAAACCTAAAAAAAATGTATATAAGAGTTGGTAAAAACTGATTTTCGACTCAAATATCTCTTCAAAAATGTTAAAAATTGGCTTCAAACTAATTTTATCTTATAAGAAATATTGTTTTAACATTTGGTAAAATTTTTAAAAATTCGAATTGACAGTTTTTTTACAAAAAATTAAATTTAAAAAAAAAACAATACTAAAACTTGGCAAAAATTTACTTTCGGCTCAAATAGCTTTTCAAAAATTAAAAATATTGGCTTCAAACTTATTTTATTTCACAGAAAATATTGTTTTTGATATTCAGTAATTTTTATATAAAAATCCAACAGTACGTTTTTTGATACGAGTACATATAGACAAACTTTTAAGCAAGACAAATTGGCAGATGGGATGGGAAGTTATCAGTGTGGGTCGCATCCCAGCCTCATCTTCCATCACACTAACCATCATGCCACGGGTACTCATTTAAATATAAAAGAGTGACAAAAAAAGTGGCTCTCCCGATTTAGTCCGTCTGTGTGTCTGTCTGTCCTACTCCCTACAGCCCAAATCATTGGGACGATTGAGTTCAAAATTGTAAATTATGGCCGATTCACGTTAGGTGTTTTTTTTTCATTTCTTAACACTAAAAACTACAGTAATCTCCATACAATTTTTTTAAAACATCAAAAATTCAAACTTTAAGAAAAGCAAACCGATAAATTTGTATTAAACTTTCTAAAAAATTCTTTTTTTTTTAACTAGTCTGCTTTTAATGAAAAAAAAAATGTTTGTATAGCTCCAGAAGAGTACCTCAAATATATGACAGTTACTTTGTTATTAAAAACTAATCAATCGATTTCAATACATTTGTCTGCATAAGTTCCTACATCGTCTTGCTCATATTTGATGATCAAAAATTCTATTGGGTCTAGATTTTAAAATAATTAATAAATATTGAATTTTTTTTTTTCAAAATTTGATATCTCAATATTTTTTAACCCTAGAATATTTTTAAAACAAAATTTAAAAATTGTATGTTAAAAAAATTCATTAAAAATATTTTATTTACAAACAATTTAAAAATTTCTTTTAATAATAAAATGAAAACTCCTTTTGAAAACGATTATATAACACAAAACTTTTGGAAATTTCTAAAGTTCGAATGAAGCCACACGTTTGTAAATTAAATATTGATATTTTATATAAATTAAAATCACCATAAAAAGACATTTCCTTGAATTGAAAAGCGGTATCCACGAAAAATTGTATTTTTGTAGTACATAAGAGGCTTTAGTGAATATTTCCTCGTATTTTTTAAAACTTGAAAAATTAGTCTAGTAGCATGATAGAAATTTCCTTAAAACTTTAACCAAATATTCATAACAATATTTTCAACATTATATGATTTGAAGTCAATATCTCCCTTCGTTCTCCTAATACTTATGTTAGGTTAGGTTAACGTGGCTGCGGATTAAAATCCACACACTTAGGGCAAGAGAAAGGCACATTGTGATACCTCATGAATCTAGAGAATTACTTCTTACTAGTCGAAAAATGTTGAGCTTTTTATAAAGCGAAGAAGATATTTGATATCCTTTTTAGCTATTTCACTGAGATTATGAAAAGAGTAGTCCCCCAGATGAAGTCTGTGTCTGAGTGAAAGAGCAGGGCAAGTGCAGAGGAGATGAGACATTGTTTCCTCTTCTTTTTCGTCCATACAGCTCCTACAGAAGTCATTTGAGGCTACACCAAGTCGCGTGTCTGCCTATAAGACAGTGTCCCGTAAGGACACGTATTAGGGAGCTAATATGAAGTCTGCTTTGAGATAACAAGTCTTTAGAGCGCTTTAGGTCAAGTGAAGGCCATATGAGTGGCCCAACACCCAACAGAGGTGAATGTTAAATTGCTGCACCATCTCCATAAGAGACGATCGACAATCGAGGGCCGTTAAAGATTTGGTTGAGACAGCGTCAAGGGATTTGATAGCAGCCTGACTGTCAGAGAAGATGCGGATATCAGAAGTTGATATCACGTTTTCTCTTAGCCAGGAGAGAACCTCCTTGATCGCTAAAATTTCCGCTTGGCAGACGCTACAATGATTAGAAAGGTGGAATGAGATGCTTAGATTAAGCTTTTCTGAGTACACACCACTACCAACTCCCTCATTTGTCTTGGATCCATCTGTATAAAAATTAATATTTTTGTTATATAGGAGTTTTTTGTCTTCCCATTCATCTCTGAATGGAATGGATACCCGGAAGTTTTTTCCAAATAGGGGTTTAGGAATAGTGTAGTCTTTGTACATTGGTATAGAACCAAAGAGGTTCAAAATGATGGAGTGCCCCACAAAGGAAAAGAGCTGCTATAGCTTTTTTAACTCTTTCCTGTATACCTATTAGATTTCCAACTTAATTTGTTGTCCAATATCAGACCAAGGTATTTGGCTTCATTGGTAAAAATTAGTGTTATACCTTTTATTAAAGGAGGTACAATTACTGGGATCTTGTATTTCCGTGTGAAAAGGACGAGGTCTGTTTTTTGAGGATTAATACTAAGTCCGCAGTGATCAGCCCATCTAGTGAGCATATTGAGTGCATTTTGGAGGAGGTCTCTCAGTGTTTTAGGATGTTCCCCTGTGACGGTGATAGCAACATCATCGGCATACGCAAATACTCTGTAGCCTTCCCTCTCAAGGGATATTAGTATTTCGTTAACCACTATGTTCCACAGGAGAGGGGACAGAACACCACCTTGCGGAGTGCCTCTACTGACAGACCTTTTTGTGCAAAAATCTCCCAAACTAGAGTTGATGATCCTGCTTTTTGGCATTAGATTAATCAACTCACAGATTGAGTATTCGACGTTTAAGGTCGTCATAGCAGAAGTGATAGCGGATGTGTCAACGTTGTTGAAAGCTCCTTCAATAACCAAGAAGGATAGTATATTCCTTTTTCTCTAGAGAGTATTCGGTAGTTCTTACCAGAGTGTGCAAGGCTGTTTCTACCGATTTCCCTAAAACTTGAATCGAAAACTATTTCATATCAATTTTTTACTGTTCTGGTAGGTTTCCGTGGTTTGTTAAAAAAGTTAGTTAAATTTTAACTTAAGAATTAACTAAAAACTATAAACAATATTTTGTGCATGATGAAGAAGTTTGATTTGAAAACATATTTTTTGACGAGATTTTTAGTCGAAACCCAATTTTTTACCATTTTTAGTAGAATTTCTTGAAAGTTTTAATTACTTATATAAACAAATGCAGATAAGATTTTTTGATTTTTTTTGGAGTCCATACCTTCATTAGTTCAAGAGATATTGTGAATTGAATATCAATTTTTACCAAATTCGTGTACTATTTTTTGTAGATTTTCATTTTTATGAAAAAGACTGATTGGATTGAATTTTTATAAAGAATTTACTGAATGTTTAAGATATTTTTACGAAGTTTTAGTAATGTTTTTTTTTTAATTTCTTTTTTTTTTGTGGCTGAAACTGTCAATTCGATTTTTCTTAAAAATTTACCTGGACATCTGGTAAAATTATTTTATTTTTCGTCCATTAAAACTGTTTTGGAGATAAAATTATTTTTATATTTTTTGTCATTAAAGCAATATAAGGTCCTAACGCTAACATTTTTGCTAAGGGATCCTTCATCGTTAGTGACAAACTTTAAGCCAATTATGACATTTCAAATGACAGCTGAGTTTAACAGATGGCAAACGACTTGAGTAAGCATCTTTGAAAGTGCTTTTTGCACCTCAGAATATTGTGGTTTTATTAAAATGGAACCACAAAAATGTTAAAATTTTAATGCGTATGTGACATTTCTATATTTTGTTCAATTTTAAAAAAATATGAATTTAATTTTGTTCTATTAACGCAAGTGTCTGTCATTAATATTTACAAATATGATACAATTTGTAAATACATTTCATGTTCTGTTCCTATGTTCCCTGAATAAAATGTTCAATACTGTAAAAAAATAAGATTAAGCCCTTCCCTTCCCGAATATAACCCTTAAAAGCATCTCCATACCAAACATTCTATTTAATTTAAATACATTTGAATGTATACATAAAAATAGAGATAAACCATATCCAACGACAAACAGAAAAAAAAACTCACAAGGATTGCCCTGTAACTTAGTTTTATATGAACAAGTTTATATTATAGAGCTTATAAATATGCAAAACCTACATTACGTTAAAAGCTTATACTCGTAGAAACAAAATACCAAAGTTAATTTACAACCCTTGATTTTATTAAAATTTTACATCATTTTATTCATCGACAAGAAAAAAAAAAACAAAACAAAAGAAAATAAAATAAAAGAAATAATAACATAAATTCGAAAAAGGGTAAGTAAAAGTATCAACTTTATTTTCAACAAAAACAGATGGTTTCTGTCTCATATTAATTCATATTAACGTTTTTCATTGACTGCATAGTCATTATTATGTAAAAGCAGAAAAAAAAAGAAAATGTATACCAAATTAAAAAGGAAACAAAAATACAACTGTTTACAATTCATCAGGATAATTTAATATCTACTCGTTGTCCTTTTTTGTTCGGTCCCTTACATTTAAACTTCACACTTCGCATCGCTGGAATAGTTTGGTCTTTGTTATAAAGAGTAACGAACTTTAGACTCAACTCATTTTTTTTTTGTTTTTTAGTCCAAACAAAATAAAAAGTTTTAAGGATTTTTCCAAGTAAAGGGTTTTTTAATAAAGGCGGGTAGACGTTGAAATGGAATTAAAGAAGTTGTGTGTTGTTTTAAAGACGATGCCTTTAAGTGTGGAATATGACATCATTCAAATGATCACCGGTGGCACGGATCCGAGTGTTCCAATTTTCCGACTTCAGGGAACCCCACAGGAAAAAGTCTATCAGGGCCAAATCCCATGGCCTTGGTGGCCAATTCACATGAACCTTACCCTCAAATCGTTCATGCAAAATCTCAATCGTGGAGCTTGCTGTGTGGCACGTTGCGCCGAACGGCTGGTACCACATGTCGTCTAGGTCCATATGGTTCAATTTGGGCCATAAGAAATAAGTAAAAGCGCTCGATGTTGATGGTGACCAACACACGACTCACCAACGTCGTTTTCCAAAAAGTACGGACAAATTACGGCTCCGCGCCGGCCTATAAACCATACCAAACAGTAACTTTTTGAGGATGCATTATCACTTGGTTAACCTCTCGTGGGTTGGTTTCGTCTCATATACGGCAATTTTTAACACAACCATTCATCCAAAAATGCACCTCGTCACTAAAGATGATTTTTAGGCGAAAATTGGGGTCCTCTTCCAAACGACGTTGTATTTTAACATGAACGTTGACCTCCTGGTTCAGTTGGGTCTTGTACGGGTGTAGGCCCAATTCCCGACTCAAAATTCGACAAGTTGAAGTCTGTGCAAGACCGAGTTCTTGTAATGGATTCTTCTGTACACGTATAAGGACCACCGCGATGTTCTCGGCCGATCTAGAGTTCCTTGAACGTCCGGGTGTTGGTTGATTGTTTACTGAACTAGTGGTCTCAAATTTGGCCACCAAACGATGAAGAGTTGACTGTTAAGGGCCACCACATGAAACGTTCTTACGGGTGATTTCAATGTACACAATTCTTCATGGCTTCAACATTGTGTAGTACCCGTGGCATGATGGTAAGTGAGTTGGACTGTCATGCGAGAGATCTTCTAAAGTTGTGTCACTTGTACTGCCTCTTGCGAGGAATTATTAAATTCTCCAAAAGTAATTCTTGTCATGAAAAGTGCTTTCTCAAATTTGCCGTTTGGATTCGGCTTAAAACTGTAGGTCCCTTCCATTCCATCCATACTCGCACACAGGAATGGTTGAGAGTTGGCAGTCACTAGGAACTTGTTCTCAAACGGACTGTTACGCCACAACATTCGGGCCAGACAACATCCGAAGGAGTGTGTGTTGAGATCTTCTCTGAGTTGAACCCCCTAACTCAGCTGGTCAACGGGCCCACTTGAATATCGGACATGGTGGGTCCGCCAGACAACACTCTTGAGTTGTGTCTTACCTCTGACCCTGATAAGTACTCTTAGTGTTTTTTCTCCTCTAAGTACATCTGATTATTGTGTTATATTAGCAAACTTCTCTTGTAAAAACTCTCCAGTTAAAGAAAGAGCTCCTAAGAGAACCTTTTGGCAATACGAGAAAGCCAATTGTGACGGTCTCAATAAATACTTCAGTATCTTTAACTGGTCACTATGCTTCCTCGATGTTGAAGTTGACACTAGCAGCGTTGATATGATCATAAGTTTTATTCTCCTGGGAATGAGAACATTTGTACTGAATAGGGTTAAAAGCATCAGACCTAAGGAAAACGCTATAAAACCAAAACTTCTGAGGAAAACCAGAAAAAGTTCAGCCAAGACAGGAAGGCCTGCAACGCACATATTCCACTGATCAAATTTGTACATCCAAAAGCAGTACAAAATGTTGATCGTTTGTAAAAAATATGAGGAATTCTTTTTCTTCTTCGGTTCCTACGCTTTTTGTGAATGAAACTCCATTTGTTAGCTCTTTAGAGAAAGCTAATGTCTTTCGTAGGCAGTTCGCCGCCAATTCAACGCTGCCAGTGAGTGTTATGACTCCGCCTGTACTTGAGCGAGTTAATGATTCTATGGTGCAAATCTTTTTTTGCACTCGAACTGTAGCGAAAGTCCTTAAAGATCTTAATATACCTAAATCCACCGGTCCGGGTGGTATCCCCGCTATTGTTCTGAAGATGTGTTCTTCAACGCTGGCAAAACCAATGCGTAAGCTTTTCATCTGTCCTACTCCTCAGGTCTTGTTCCGAGCGGACGGAAAACCGCATTAATCAAGCCAATTCCAAAAAAAGGCAAACCTTCCTCAACCTCTATTTACCGACTGATTGCACTTACGTCCCTTCTTTCCAGAGTCTTGGAAACACTGATTAATTTATGAACTAAAGAAATATCTCGAAGATCGAAAGCTTTTTAATGACCGTCAGTACGGCTTTCGAAGCAATAGGTCCACTGGTGATCTCATAGTTCATCTCACCGAACAGTTAAGCAAATCTTTACATTGCTTTGGAGAAAGTGAGATTATTGCGTTTGATATTTCAAAGGCATTTAATAAGGCTTGACTTCAGGCTCTCTTATCGAAAATGCTTACTTCCGGTTTTCATGAATCTCTCCTTCATTGGATTAGTAATTACCTTTCACATCGTTCAATACAAGTTCTATTGGACGGGTTCAAGTCTGAAAACTACAAAATAAATGCTGGTGTGCCCCAGGGCTCTGTTCTATCTCCAACACTCTTTCTCATTTTTATTAATGATCTCCTGTCTGCAACTTCTAATTTAACACATTATTTCGCTGACGATAGTACTCTTAGCTTTTTATATTCATTTTCAGAATCAGACCCTCTTCTTGGGTTGTGGAACTGCAACGACAATATTCCAACCTAAACAGCATTGTATTATTGAATAAAAAACCTCGACGAATTTAATGGTTCGAAAACCCAATGCTGTCTTGTATCGTTAAAGCGAGACATACCCCCTTGCCAATATCCATAAATGGCACTTGCATCGAGGAAACTGAACATCTCGATATTCTCGGTATGTGTATCACCAACCACCATTTGTGAAACGATCACATACGCGATGTCACCAAAAATGCCGCAAGATGTTTGGGTTTTCTAAGCCGCTGTAAGAAGTTTTTCTCCTCCTCTGATCTGGCTGTTATTTACAAGACTTACATACGTCCAAAGCTTGAGTATACCTCCCATCTCTGGTCGTTGCTCCTGCAACCGACTTAAGCCTCTTGAATAGTATTGAACGTAGGTTTATAAGTTCATTTACTTCGCTTGAACATCGATGTAAGGTTTCTTGTCTGACCCTTTCTTAATCTCATTTTGACGGTTTATGCTCTTGTGAAATAGCCATCTGCATTCCTCCCCTTAAGCAGTTCAACCGTAATACTCGCGCTTCTAAGAATGCTCATCAGTATACCCTCGAGCTCAACTTCGATCGTACTGTCAAGTACAGAGATTCGTTCTATAGCCGTACTTCACGAATATGGAATTCCTTACCACACTCTGTCTTTCCCAGCCATTGCAATATCCGGGAATTCAAAACCAATGTGCACCGACATCTCCTTTCAACCCCTCTCCCCCTTTTCTAGTGCTCATACTGTGTCTACATAATAACGGTAGTAATATCCCCTTGAGTGTGCACTTATTAGGTATAAAAAAAAACCTAAACTCGTTTTTAAAAATAAAGTTATATCGTTTGAACGTTCTCTTCAATCGTGCAACTTGCCATGATGATTTGACATAAACACGCGCCACTTGAAAAACCCTTTTCATACATATACTCACATAAATAAGGAACATTCATTAGCCTCTGGCTTTAATCAGTTAATCCAGAGTGTATGTCTCCATCATGTTGTTTAATTACATTAAAACAAAATTGTAGGTAGAAAATTTGGGTTTTTCTGTCTGTGCCATACGACCGCATGTTTTATTTCAGAGAAAAATAATAACTTCTACCAATTTAAGTAATTATTCTACCCCTAAATCCTCGTACTTTATCCTTTATCCAGCACCTCCCCTTCCCCACCTCTTTCATCATCATCCATACAATATCGACCACAGAATTTCCGTGGTGCAAATTTGTTTGCCTTAATTATGGATGAGCAGGTGAATGTGGCAATGGCAATGGCAAACGGTTTTGGCCAACAAAGTTTCATCGCTGCTCATTCGCTCTATATACATTCTCGGAAGCGGATGTGTAAATGGAAGCCATGTTTGAATTGATAGACAGGACCCAACCACACACTACAGAGGGTTTTCACTCTAACATAGGTACTTTTTTCTTCATTTGATGTAATTTGGGTAATTGACGTCAATTATTTTACTATATGCGCGCACAGGAGCACTTTGCACACTCTGACAGAAGTCCTTTATAATAAAATTGAGTTAGTTTTTTTCAGAAAGAATTAAACTAGAACTCATAATTTATCGGAGGATTATTCAACTTTTATTGTTGTTCTTTTGTATTTTTGCAAATTGAGGTTTCAAAAAAAAAATCTTGAAATTTAAATCAATTTTATTTAATAAATGAGACCATTTTTGGGCTAATCCCTTTGTAGCCTTAACACAACACAACCAAACCTCAAAAAAAAAATGGAAGGAGAATTAATTCAAAAAATTAACTTAACAAAATTTTGTGGGTCCCTAGGTAGTAAGAGGTTGGTTTGATATAAACTAATTTATTTCTAGGTGTTTTTTTTTTTCGTTTTTGTATTTTGAGTTTTCTAGCTGAAGGCATCAGAATTCAGGCAGGAAGAAGAAAAATCTCCGCAAGAAAGTAGAAAAGCAATTAACGAGATAAATGACTGAACTTATAAATAAAGTGCGAAGAAGTTTTGAAATATTTTAATGGCAAAACATTTTTTGAATTTGAACATGAAAAAAAAAACAAAGAAAGATTTAAAATAGGTTTTCTTCGCAAAAGCTTTGCGGAATAAAAGTTTTTTTTTTATTTTTTTTAAACATGATTTTTAGATTAACTGCGAATTATATGCATAATGAGTCTCTTAGGAATATGAAAAGTCTTATGAGATTTTTGAACATTTTCCAAGTGAAATATTAATTTTACATTTGTTAAGTTTCTATGAGGATAAAGATGATGGTATAAGGAAATGATTTATAGCGTGTAGTATAAGTAAGACATGTCCAATGGGGTGTATCCCTTGGAGCCTTTGCAAAGTTGAATTATGTACATTGAAGAACGTTGGTAGGTACTTACATAATGAAAGCTAAGTCATAAGAGACCAATAAAACAATGGAAGCCAAGAAATAAATTGAAGAATTTTTTTTTTTTTACTTTTCGTTTGAAAAATGTTAAACCCAAGATGGCGCAAAATTCATCTACAATTTTTGCAAATGGAAGAAATTGTACATAGGTGTTTTGTTTTTTTTTTACCTTAAAGGAAATGCAACTGAAATAACAGCGGTAGTTAACAAAAAATAATTCTCTCAAAAAGTCCAACAATACCCAGTGCTTTAAAGACAGAAGCGGGCACGTGGACTATCACAGATGAAGAATCTCTTAATCTGTTATTAGACACCCACTTTCCAGGTAGTTCTAACATACTCAACGACTTAACATCAGAGTCTCAAGCTTCTACAAGCGATTTAGTTGATCTAATAACGCGGGAAAAACTGCAATGGGCCATAGACAGCTTTGATCCATGTAAATCTCCAGGACCAGATGGAATCATTCCGGCCGAACTAAAAAAATGCTCAGACATGATTATTCCACCATTGGAAATCATTCTGACAAGCTGTGTAAGGTTGAGATATATTCCCAAAGCCTGGAGAATGGCAAAAGTAGTCTTCATTCCCAAAGCAGGGAAACCCTCACACGTTAACCCTAAAGATCTACGACCAATCAGCCTATCATCCTTCCTTCTTAAAACCTTGGAAAGATTGATTGAAATTTATATCAGACATAATTTAAAACCATGTCTCATTTCCACAGCTCAACATGCTTACTCTAAGGGAAAATCAGTAGAATCAGCACTTCACTCACTGGTACGTACTATTGAACATTCCCTCGAATACAAAGAATATAACCTGGTAGCTTTCCTAGATATTGAAGGAGCTTTCAACAACGTCAGTTACCAGGCGATCACAACAGCAATGGATAAGCTAAAATTAGAGAAGTCACTCATAGATCTTATAAGTCTCATGCTCAAAAGCAGGACAATAATTTCTAACATGAGAAGTTTTACTACCACCAGATCGGTGAATCGGGGCACTCCCCAAGGTGGAGTCCTTTCGCCTCTTTTATGGAACATGGTAGTAAACGACTTACTTACAGCATTGGAAACAGAGAGTTTCAAGGTGATTGCCTACGCTGACGACGTTGCGATATCCGTATCTGGGAAGCACCCCCAAGTTCTCTCGGAACTCCCACAAAATGCCCAAAACAGGCTAACTAAATGGGCTAAGCAATGTGGATTGGACGTCAACCCACACAAAACAGAATTAATACTCTTTTCGAGAAGATATAAAATTCCTCAGATTAGCCCACCCAAGATTAAAGGAATACCATTAAGCTTTTCCGACCAAGCTAAATATTTGGGCCTCATTTTAGACAAAAAACTAAATTGGAAGGCAAATATTGATGAAAGAGTCAAAAAGGCTACTGTAGCGCTTTTTACTTGTAAAAAGGCCATAGGATCAAAATGGGGCTTCTCCCCAAAAATAACCCACTGGCTATACACTTCGGTAATCAGGCCGATACTCATTTATGGAACCGTCGTATGGTGGACCGCACTGGACAAGATGGTAAATCTAAATAAACTCATTTAAGTCCAGCGGTCAGCAGGTATGTGCATCACAGGAGCACTTCGCACAACACCTACCGCAGCACTGAAAGTGCTTTTAAACCTAACACGACTTGACATCTTCTCTAAAAAGGTGGCTGCCAACTCATGTGTAAGGCTTAGAGCCACCTCTCAATGGACCAGTAACAATACTGGACATACAACTATTCTAGACAATTTCAGATCTATCCCAGATCGCTTAGACTATACCACCCCAAAAATGGTATTTGGTAAAAGATTCCATGTGTCCATCCCTTCAAGATCCTCCTGGGAAGAAGAGGGACCCCTGGAAGACGATGCGGTACACTTCTATACTGACGGTTCAAAGACCGATCACGGAGTTGGAAGTGGTATCTTTTCAGAACAACTGAATCTCAGTCTATCCTATAGACTTCCCAATCAATGTAGTGTATTTCAGGCAGAAGTAATGGCGATTAAAGAAGCACTATCCTGGCTCAAAGAAAACGTTATATCTTGTAAGGATATACGAATCTTCTCGGACAGCCAAGCCGCTCTTAAATCTCTCGCGTCTGTCTTCACAAACTCTCGAACAGTCCACGATTGTCAATCATCTCTGAAGGAGATGACGGAACAGTTTAACATTCACCTCATTTGGGTGCCGGACCACAGAGACATTCCGGGAAATTGCAAAGCCGATGAGCTCACCAAAAACGGAACACTTCTGCCTTATGTTAGACAAAAACATAACATAGGAACACCACTTGCTACATGCAAATATCTTCTCAAGCAATATGCTTTAGAAACAACAAATACTAGATGGTCACAAAGTACTACCTGCCTGGCAACCAAGCAAATATGGCCAAGTATTGACTTAAAACGGTCAAAAGGCTTGATATCACTGAGCAGACAAAGTATAAGCTCTACAATTGGAGTAATAACGGGACACTGCCTCATAGGTAGACATGCCCTGAGGCTAGGGGTCTACACAAATGACTTCTGTAGAAGCTGCATGGACGAGGAGGAAGAGGAAACAGTCCAACACCTTCTATGTACATGTCCAGCACTCTCCATTAGAAGGAATTACTTTCTCGGTAATCCCTTCTTGGATAATACCAGTGAACTGGCAACGATTGACACAAAACGTCTCTCTAACTTTATTAAAAGTACAAAATGGTTTGTTTAAATTCATTACTCTCCCATGAGTAACCTCATTAGTGGTATCACAATGGACCCTTGAGGTCTACGTGTGTCAATGATATCTGGACAGCCACTCCAACCTAACCTAACCTAACAAAAAATAAAGTTCAATAACTCAATCAGATCAAGAGCCTTTTCAACAATCATTTTAAGATTTACCAACCTCCATACTGTAGTAACCGTGGCATGTTGGTTAGTGCGTTGGACTGTCATGCAAGGGGTCTTGGGTTCAATCCCTGCCTGTGCCACCTTTATTTTAAAAAAAAAAAAAAAATTAATTTTCGCAGGTACTGCCTCTTGCGAGGAATTGACAAATCCTTCAAGAGTAATTCTTGTCATGAAAAAGTGCTTTCTCAAACTAGCCGTTCGGATTCGGCCTAAAATTGTAGGTCCCTTCCATTCCTGACAACAGTACTCGCACACAGGAATGGTTGAGAGTTGTAAGTCACTAGGCCCTGGTTCACAACGGACTGTTGCGCCACCCCATTTGATTTGAACCTCCAAATGCGACAAGTATAAGTTTAAGGTACTTTAAAATTAAAATGGTCCTGGTTGATTTTTCGATGAAAATCCATATCATTTTGATTTAAAGGCCCAATCAGCGAAAATATTCAACGTTGCTTATCTATTGCTGGAATTTTTTCTGTTAACATTACAGAACTATGAAATCCTTAAAAAATAAAAAAAATTCTGCAAAATATGTGTTGTGATGTTGTTTGTGTGATGCTTGATGTTAAAAATCGAAATTAAATCAACAAACCAAAGGTGTCGTCAACACTACTGGCTAAATTACCAATAGTCTAAGATCCTCTTGAGCAACGCGCAGGCTCTCGGTTTTTCATCTTCATTAACCTGTATCAACATTTTAAAGTTTGTTTTTAGTAGCAACGTAATTGTATTTGTCAAATTTCAGAAGTTGACAGCTTCAAGTGTGAAAACTTCCTAAATTGCGAACTGTTCAAAATGACTCCTCTTATTGGAACCCCCTTTTTAACTTCCCATAAGAAGTTATTGTAATAGGTCCGAAATGTCCAAATAACAAATTTTTAAATTTCTCGACGTTTCAAGGTCTTTAGAGTCGAAATAAAACATTTTTAAAAAGATGTATGTGCGTGAGTGTGTACGTCTGTAGGTTTGCGACGTTTTTTTCGTTGTCCATAGCTCAAGAACCAGAAAAGATATCGTCTTCAAAAACATTTTGTTATACAGATAATAATGCAAAAAGATGCAGGAAGGGCTCTCAAGAAAATTTGTACTTTGTTTTCTTACCATAAAAAAGGTGAACATTTTGGTTAACCCTCTCACAAACCAATGATTATATATTGTAACGACTATTTTCTTGATATTAAAGTTGATGTAGTGACATTGTCAGATCATCTACCCACCACTATGAAGTAAAGAGTCGGTGGATGTGAGGAGGATGGTCATTTACAATTGTTACCAAAATTAAAGTGGAATCCTTATTACCTAGCTTCTTTTCAGAGTAGCCTCAATTCTTTATTGATGAATGTGGATTCCGAAATAGCATCGATCACGAATTCCATAAGATCTGCATATCCAGCCCTTAGAACCAACCATAGGAAGACATTGCCAATAGAATCTTGGTTTGATAGTAAGTGTATGCGTTCTAGACAGAGATATTTTACGTGGCTGAAGACCCTTCGAGTTTACAATAATGAATACAGCAAAGATAAATACTTAGAAGCCAATAAGATATACAAAGACCTTTGTAAACAAAAACGTAACCAATATTTTTTTTTGGAGTCTGGTAAAGCTCTTGAATGGAAATAAGATTCACCGAAATCTACCATCGACTGCGCTCTGTCAACATTTCAAAAAACTCTTAAATCCCGCGTCCAGCTCCGTAAATATATCGTTTGCTGAACCTTAATTCGACAATATTCTCTTAGATGCGCCAATAACACAAGAGGGGATAAGACGCACTTTAAAAACCTTAAAAGATGGCCAGGCACCGACAGAATACCGGCTGAGTTTTATAAATACAGAACATCGGAACTTATTGGAAAACTTTATATTTGATTCAACCAAATTCTGGCACATGGTATTATACCGCAAGAGTTTAAAGAGGCCTTAATTTTTCCGATTACAAAAAAACAAGTGCACAAATTCTACAGAACTACAGTGGGATAAGCTTTCTTAATGCATCATATAAAATAGTTTCTTCAATTTTGCATCAACGACTCAATGAGTGGATAAACGAAAACGGGTTATTAAAAGAATTTCAAGCTGGTTTTAGGCCTGGTTACTCTACGATCGATCACATCTTTGTGCTAAAAAGTATCGCCGAAACTTTTCATTAAAACGGGAAGAAACTATACAGCTTTTTCGTAGATTTTATAGCAGCTTTTGACGCTGTGGGTAGGCGAGTGCCTATGCACTGGGGATGTCTTCAAAGTTTGGAAAAGTCTTACAAAATCTGTATAACGAAACAAAGGCAGCTAATTGGAATGGAGAGGAGTTTTCGGAATGGTTTCAAACGGATTCAGGTGTTCGACAGGGCTGTACGCTGAGCCCTCTTCTATTCGCACTTTTTATAGAAGATTTAACAGATTATATTTCTGGAGAAGTTGATTTTACGGGGACCACTATACAGGCTCTTTTCTACGCTGACGATATATAGTACTTCTATGAGCAGCACCACAAACGCTTCAGTTGATTATCAACAAACTATGTAGGTACTGTACTACGTGGAAACTCCAAGTGAACCTTAACAAATCGAAAATACTGGTCTTCAGAAATGGAGGTGGAAGAAATAGTCAGAATGAAAGATGGTTCTTTAATTCAATACCTATTGAGGTCGTAATTAAGTTTAAATACCTCGGAGTATGTTTTACAAAAAACTTAAGTATGGAAAAACATCTTTATGAAAAACTCTCTAAGGCCAAGAGTGCAATTGGAGCAACATGGAAAAAGTGTTTTGTAAACAAAAGTATTGCGTATAGCTATAAGTTTCGTGTATTTGAAGCAGTGTCGGAATCAGTACTTTTTTATGCATCGCAAGTATGCTGTATGGGGTTACAAACAATACGATTGCGTAGAAAAGTTGCTGAGATTTTTTATCGAAAGGATATTTCACCTGCCATCCAACACACCAAACTACGTAGTTGCATTAGATACTGGTCTCTCATCACTCTTTATTCAGACGCTGAAAAGTCAGGTAGACTATGTTATAAAAGTACTACATATGAATAATGATAGACTTCCAAAGAACGCAGCTTTGCACGTAATCAACCGAAGTCTCAGTTGGTATGAGGAATGGGAGGAGATCGCGCTGAACCTGCATGTTGGAAATCTCAAGGAATGGATGGGTAAACTGCACGAGCTTATTGCCTT
>NC_079148.1:101325799-101353458 GCF_945859685.1 Eupeodes corollae | reverse complement strand
ATTTTAATGTTAAAATATTTTTGTTTATTTTACTTTATTGCCTTATAATTTCCTTCTGTTTTTAAGTTCCCATTGGTTCGAATTCTCAAATTGAAGATATTGAACTTTCCTAAAAAGATCCTTATTTTATGGTTTATGGTTTTTAATGATGTCCGTATATCAAGACAATCAAAGTATGCCGAAAAGACTTTCAAAAATATCTAGTTTGTGATTTTTCTTACAAAAAAATGAGAGTGAAATCGAATCTAAATATCTCATAAGCAAAATGAAATTGTATTATGTACCTATTTGTATTTGTACTTATAAATATCCCATTTAGAATATTTTGCTTACAAAAATAATATTATTACAACAACGATTTGAATGCCTTCTCGTGCATAGTTAGATATTTAGAAAAATCTAATTGAAATTTGTTTTTCCAAAGAAAAACCGAGGTGAATGACTTGTAAAAATTGATAAAAATTGACTTTTGAATGGAATATCTTAAAAACAAATAAAGATATTAATATATCATATTATGCATTTTTCACAAACATATTTTCGAGTCTTTTTAACACAACTGAAATATCGCCTCCAATTCAATATGTAACCCCTTTAATAGACGATGAAATTCTTGATGCTCCATTTTCTCTATATCACAAGTTAAAGTAGCTTTCATGATGGCAGGAGAATAGAATACCTTTTGAATTTTATAAACATCTTACCCCCAAATTATGCAACTCTTTACTTTCAAATTCAACAAAGATTTTGATAGGCCAACGCTCCCGTGAGTTTTTGATCAGCAATCATTTTTCGCTTGCATAAAAAAGGCAACCCTGCTTTTAGTTCGATATTGTTTACTAAATTATCCAATTGGATTGAAAACAAGGATATTTTGACTGAGTTTCAAGCAGTGTTGAGAATAAAACACTCAACATCCGATCGATAGCCGAAATCTACAAGAAGAATGGGAAAAAGCTGTTACTGTTCAGTCTATACATAAACGATATAACAAGCTCAGTGAGGGGCGGTAAAGTGCTTGGTAGAAAATCCGTTCCTGGTCTCATGTATGCTGACGATATAGTCTTCCTGGAAAAATCTATGAACGGAATGCAGCTGGTAATGAATAGACTTCAGTGCTATTGCAAAGTTAATTTATCTAAGTCCAAAATAATGATATTTAGAATTGATCACATTTAATATTGATCACTTCGACATATCCGAGCAAAAGTAGCGTAAGCTAAGTGTGCAGTGTGTAACGTGTTAATAAGCTGTTATTTGAGAAAAGACGTTTTACATATTGCAATATACAAAGTTTTTCGAGCAACCGTAACTGCAATTCTTTTTTACGGAGCGCAAGTTTGCATGAGTAGGTAAGTGGTATAAAATGGCGAACGATTGCTCAACAACTTTTTCAATATCAACAGAAGATAACCGTTCTTGATGAAAATCGGAAACAGAATGTACGATCACTCAGGAATTGGAATTATCATTATATAGAGCTGACTACAGTAAAGTTAACCACTTTTTGGAAAAAAGAGCTACTTTATGGCTGATCACACCATAAACAAAATCAGTACAATCTTTCAAGTCAAATGTGAACTCCTCAGCTTAAACTTTATTCCTTAACTGTTTGCAGAAAAGTTTGATGTTTCGAATCTCAAGCAAATCTCATCAAAGAGGAGGAAAATGGAAAAATTTACTTTAGAAATATGTTTGACTAGGTAACAGTTCAGTTCAGAACTATACTTCTATTCACGAAAAAAGAAACATTCCAATTATTGACCACCCTTCTAATAATGGTGTCTCCCTAAACATTACTTAAACAGCAAGATTTTTTGAAACTTTAAAACTGAAATCAAAACATCAAGGACAGAGCTGCCTTCTATACCTGCAGTAGAATTTTTGCTAAAAGATGGATGTACTCGTACAATGCTAATGTAAGGCCAACGTTACAGGGAACATACAGATTTAAGCCAAATCCGGAGGGCTAATTTGAGAAATCTCTTCCCATGACAAGAATTACTCTTGGATGATTTTTTAATTTCTCGAAAAAACAGTACCTTTTTTATTTTTACTTAAAACTACTTAAAAAATATAAATATAAACTACTTAAAACTAGAACAACCACAGCAGCAAATCTAACTAACATTTTTGTTTTTCATATTTTTTTTTATTCCATGTATTTTTTAATTTTCTTTGTATTTTTTTTTGTTTTGTATATTTTTTTGTATTCCTTTTTGTGCCACCATGCCTATTTTTCTTAAAACTAAACCCTTTAACTATAAAAGAAGTATGTAAGCTAACCAAGGCTTAAAAAACCATCCCAACTGCCGATTGAAGCAACCAAAACTGGTTCTCCTGCTTCACCCTATCAGTTCGGTCCCGTTCGAATACAGCCCTACTGAACCGAAGAAGCTCTGCTTCGCCTTGTGCTATGACGTCCCGATTGTACAGGAGTCATTTATCCATTTTTGTTCGTGGTAGATTAGCGGAACTGCCAATCTATGCTGTATCAGACCGCATCTATCTTAAAAGAGGAATGCCTCTGGTGGAATGAAGCCGCTCAAGCGTGCACTCTCAAAATACTCGTCGTTCGGATAGAACGCCCCGAAAATTAAATTGTTGGTCGAGAACTTGGCTCCTGCAATGTGACCTCAAACGAGTTTTATCACGGAATTGAATGATTCGAGCTCTTTATATAGGACCTCGTTGGAATAGTAATGCATGTAGGAAGATTCGGTTGTTCGATATAAGTCAGTACAGCGTCGTCGTAAACACTGCCGCTTTAACACCCGAAACTTCTCCATCTGGGAAGGAGCAACGTTGAACAACACAAGACAACCATAAACGATCATCGGCCGTATGGTGGGCATGAAGCACACTTTTGCTCACAACAGGCTGCCCGTGAAGATCAACGATGACCATCTTGCGCCAATTCTTGCACGTATCACGAATTGTCTCGGACTTCTGGACATTTATATTCAGTTTCCAGTCGTCGCTATATCGCTGAATCTTGTCGAAATTACATCAACCTTTCGGGCCGTTTTGTACGCAATTAGATCGTCGGCGTACCCAATTGCCTTTGTAAGACCACCTATCAGATCACTGGTGTAAATACTGAAGAGACTCGGCGAATTCACCGTTCCCTGTTAAAGACCATTTTTAATTGAAAATGTTGTGGTAGAAGTTACATTACCACTTTTGACAACAAATCTTCTACCGTTAAGTATATCAAGAAGTATATACAACAACTATACGATCTCAAAGGCCTTTTCCAAATCAACCAAAACAGCACCTCTGCATTATTGTTTTGATTTATTCCATTGAATATCAGAAACGAGTTTAGACGCAGCATGAATTGTGTCATGACCCTCCTTCAACCCGAACTGTTTATCCGGAATTATTTTGTTGTCCGCAGCCCAATTAGTCAGAGCCCTATTAATGATCTTTTCGAATCTTTGCTGATGCTCGGAAGAAGACTTATCGACCGAAGATTTGACGGGTTGGAGTTGTCCTATTCCTTTTTAGGGAAAGGATGAACCACAGTGGTCAATTTAATGCATTATGCATGCCATGGGTACTACCCCTTGAGAGGGTTACCAACCTCAAAAATATGACAAAATATCAAAAAATAGGATGTAGATACTGCAAGTGCCATGAGTACTGCAGCCCTGGAGACATTGCTCTAGTTAGCCTCTTTCGATATATTCGTGAAGGAACTTAATACAACCTAGCCTAACCTTACAGTTTGGCTCTTTAATAAAAACCTTTACATTTAAAACCCCATTAAAAACCGTGGGCATGCAATTCGAGATTAAAAGTACAGGGTTTTTTAACACGAACGGCAAATGATGCCATATTTCTTGTCGCTCTTTTGCCACTTCTATTCAGTAAAGATTCCCATTTCATGATGGAAAGAGATACGAGCCAATAACGAGTCGAAGTTATTAAAATTTACTGACTGAATTCGGAGTCAGTGGCCTCATCGTTAAGTGCGCTACGTCCAAATTGGGGTGGTCATAATCGTCCTAGCAGATCACTAATTGAGCTTCTAGTAGAAAAATTTAAATCCACAGGCACAGTACAAAATTTATCTATTTCAGTGAGTTAAAGAAGTGCCCGTAGTGTCGAGAATTTTGCTGCCGCTGAGGCTTCAGTTGCAGAAAGCCCAAATGTGTCTCTCACACGTTCGCGTCGTTCTCAAGCGTTGGGAATCTCCGTGACGTCGTTGTGGTGAATTTTGCGAAAAGATCTTTGCCTACATCCTTACAAAATTAAATTGACGCAAGAACTGAAGCCTCTTAACCACCAGAAGCCTCGTGTGTACGTGAATTGGGCTGAGCAACAACTTGAAAATGATTCGGATTTTCATCGAAAAATCATCTTCAGCGATGAGGCTCATTTCTGGCTGAATTGCTTCGTTAATAAACATAATATGCGCGGTATTGGTCAGGCAGCAGTCCACGCGTTCTCCACCATCGCATCCCGAAAAAATTACAGTATGGAGTGGTAACTGGGCCGTACTTCTTCTGTGATGATCAAGACCGGTACATTACTGTGAATGCAGATAGCTAGCGTATAATGATAACGGAATATTTTTGGCCCCAATAGGATGATATAGACTTGGAGGACATGTGTTTCCAATAGGACGACGCGGCGGCCCCACAAGCCGCACTGCGACTGTCACAATCAATTTATTGGAAACCAAGTTTGGAGAACGTGTTATCTCACGAAATATCCCAGTTGCTTGGACACCTCGGTCGTGCGATTTGACTTTTTTCTGAAGCCTACGTCAAGTCTATGGTCTATGCCAACAAGCTGCGACGAAATCCAGTTCCATACATAATGGCATCAAAAATGTACTTTCACAGGAATAAAGAATTTCATTTATATCCAAAACCATTTTTGTTTTATTTAAAAAAAAACTTTTGTAGCGCTCTTATTGAAAAAACCCAATACTTGAAACATTGCATTTTCTGTGATAATGTACATCATGCTATTTTGAGTCGTAAACTGTCTTTTAAAACACGAGTATATACATATATGTTAACAGCAACAAAAAAAAAACACTAAACAAAACTAGATTATAGCCTTGATTTGAGTTATCAAAAATTTCCAATAAATGTGTGCTTTATTCATTTTTACAAACTGTCAATGTTCAGAGGCCCGTTTTTTAATAAAAGAGAGTTAGAGTTTTTCTAGTTTGCACCTAGTAAATTGCAAGATATTTAAAAAGCAGCTCAGTAAAATGTTAAGCCATTAGCAACAGCTTAATTAATTAATTTTTAAACAAATTTAATTTTAACATTAATTTTGTTTTCAAACAAAATTTTAAATTTAACCTTAAATTCCACTGAATTGGTTTTATGTCCCGAATATCATACAACATTTTTAGAAGTTCTTTGAATCTAAATTTGGAGTGTTTCGAAAAAACAATTATTTTTAAGAGTATTACCAAGAAAATATCAGTGTGGATAGTCTCCCATTCTCTTTTTATATTAATTTTTTTCTTCAATTTTAAACAGAGTTTTAAAAACTGTAATTTCAAAAATTTCGAAAAATTATAATTTCCGATGATTGTTTGCTTTTTTAAGAATGTTTTTACCAAGAAATCAATGCTTTAATAGTTTTTTAAAACCTTAAAACAATGGAGCTTATTACTACATATTAAGTAATCTTATGCGACCCATTCGTGAATTTAATTTTAATTTGCTTTCAGGGTAAGAACTGATAGGAGCTCAAAAAAATATGTCCATACAAGATGCGTTTTACACACAAAAGTTAAAAAGTTATACAGCTTTAAAAAAACAACAAAAAAAAAGTAATCGTGACTGTTTCGTGAATAAAACAACAACCAAGTATCCTTTTAACTGACAACCAGATGTTGTCTGTCGGGACTTCGGAAGAATATAAGCTAAAAGTAAATGTGTGTTGTTTTAATCTCACTCATCTTCATACTTCATCTTCCCCTGTCGCACGCTTCCACTCCCACTGACTGCCACTGCCACAATGCCACTGCCAGTCCCCGCCAACTTTAACTGGCTGTCATTCTTCTCAAACCTTAAGCATTTGACCTTTTTATCTTCAGCAAAAATAACATCGAAAAAATTTAAAAAAAAAAAGAAAAACTGCTAAATTGTTAAAACGAGGACTGACCAAACAATAATTGCGAAGTAATTTAATTTTTAAACATGAAGTCTGGTTGAGGATGTTTTTCTTCCATTTCCTCCGTTTAACAAAAAGAAAAAAATTTCATATTAAAAAATAAAGGACATAATGTAAATTTAATGGATACTCGAATAAAATTTTCAATAAAACCGTTTCCGAACTCTGCGCTGGCGCTGGCTGGCTTGGCTGGCTGCAGACAGGTAACTTTTGTTGTATGGCTTTTTTATATTTAATTTTGATTCCTTTTTTTTTTGTAGAAAAATGTTGACTTAAATTGGGGAAGAAAAAAAGGTCTTTTTTTTGGAGGGATCCAGTGGGAAGACGGGATGGACATCACCATACCCTAACCGACAATTAGGTATACTTTAGTAGATATCCTAAGACAGTAACAAACTCAATGAAGTTGTCATTTAGAGGACAAAAAAGAGGGGATAATACCATATAAGAAGCTTTAAAATGACTTTTCTCTGACAAATTGGCCCTGGTTTTGGTTCTGGACCTAGTACTGGTGTATGGATGCGATGGGAATAAGAAGCTGGTTGTAGAAAATTTGTTGGAATTATTAAATAGCTAGATTATCTTTTATTTTATTTATTCTAAGATGGTCTTAGTGGGAATTGAACAATACAAAAAAAAATGACACGGAAAAAAACACTTCTATCTCAGGAAGTTGGAAAAATACACTTTCTTGAGACACAAAAATGGATAGAATACAACCCATACATACCATGGTGATATGATGGGGGACTTATTTTGATACCATGAAATAAAGCTCTCAACCCACTGCTTATTTTATATAGTGTGATGTTTCTAGCTCACTTATAAACAGCTTGTTTCTGTATATATACATAAGTATCTGTTAGCTTAATCCAGTAGATAATTTAATTTAAAACAATATTTCCTGAGTACCTTCATGAAATTGCTTAGTTATTTATAGAAGATTTATAAAACGGAGTTGGCAATTTATTTCAATGTTAGTGGACTTTCTTTTCGGAGTAATTTCTTCTGATAAAAGTAGCTTCAAGTGAAATGTATAAATTGTAGGTGACTTGAAAATACTTAATAAGTACTTGAAGTACCTGCTGGACAACGAATTGAAATAGGTACTTAAGTGGAAAGTCGTTGCAATTATGATTTGTTCACCAATTTTCCGGTAGTTTCGATTTCAGCCGATATATGTGACACAACTTAAGTAAAGTTGATTTTCAATTCGTCTATATTTAAGTGGTTTGTAGCATAAATATTTGCGTAGCCACAAAGACAAGTCTATGTGTCACCAAAAGTAATATTAAAGCCGCCAAAACGAGATATTACGCGATGCAAAACAATTAGGTAAGGAAGCCGTAACTGACCGCCTTATGTAGACTTCCCCGTCTAGATTTGAGTTTTGTAGTAACTTTAATTTAATTTTAACGAGCTACTGGATTAAGCTTCTGTTATGACACTTCAAACGATACCTGAGTTTGAAATATATCGAAAGCCATAAGCACTACCAACTTAAAACCACGAAATAAAGGACTATAGGTATTTGAAATTAGTGAGGTGCCTGAAAAGCTTAATTAATTTAAAAAATATTCAGGTTTTGAAATTGAAATAATTGTTCTCAAGTTTACAATAGTTGTAAAATAAAATAATCTAAAATAATCATCAAAACATCAAGAAAAGTCAGAGAAAGAATCCAAAATAAGAATACTTTCTCAACAAATTTCAGAACGTCTTTTAAAGCAGAAACTTGCATAAGATAGTTTTGTAATGTCATAAACTGGATCAAATTGTACGTATTACAAAAAAAATTGATGCGATTTGTCGATTTGTTTAAAAGTTCAACAACATATTAATAACAACATTTTGTGTCAGACAAACAAAATTTGGAGTGAATATCTCTCTTTTTTTTTCTTAAGTCAAATACCAATTTCTTGTTGTTTCTGTCGGTTTTAATGTTTTGTAAAAAATTTCTATTGAACTTTTCTTAAGTTAAAGTTTGACATTTCTCGATATTTTAAGGTAACTAGAGTCGAAATAATGTTCAAATGATAGACTTGTGCATTCAAGAGGACACAAGGGTCCACAGGTTTTTCTCAAAACCCACCTCTGTCTATCAACTCCTACTCTCACCTCCCCGTGGTGAACATCGGGTGCCTAGTACCTCAACTGGAGATTGGGTTCCAACCCCAGTGGAAAGTTGTTGGGGCAGCAAACGAGAGAGGGGGGAGAGGTGTTTCCACTAATTCACCTCTCCTTATCCAGGCGACAGCGGACGAATTCTCGAGATGGAATCAACGGTGGCGTCTACAGTTCCAGTAAGGTTGAACTACTTAGTGAACACCTTATAAGGCTTCTTCGACATATTCGGAGCCCAGACCTATAAGGAGCGGTTTTATCCGGCTCCCCATCCTTGGAGTTATGCTTTGGATCTGCCCCTCCAGGTTGGGGGTTTTGCGTCGGGGTAACTTCCTGGCCACGTAAAAGCTTTCATAGTTGCGAAGCACCAACAAGCCTCGGATACGGACGGATTTACTGTTGACAACCAACGCAAACGAATAAAGGACAACGAACTTCGGATATGCACGTGGAATGTTAGGTCCCTTAACAGACCACGTGCGGCCGAAGAATTAGCGGAGGCCCTAGACCTGAGATGAAAAACTGCGATATTTACTATGGTGACTGCAACCACATAAACCAACAGCGCTTATTTGTATGCGGCTTCGTCATTGGAGCCAGACTTAGGCAAGAAGTTTTGAGCTATAGGTGCATCAATGAAGGCCTCATGACCATACGCAGCAAGGCAAAATTCGGCAACATTAGCCTGATATGCGCGCACGCCCCCACAGAAGAGAAAGACGACAACACCAATGATATGTTCTTCGAGCTCCTAGACAAAACATATGAGCAGTGCCCTATCTACGATATTAAAATAGTCCTGGGCGATTTTAATGCTAAGCTAGGAAGGGGAGACATCTTTGGTGGAATTATCGGGAAGTTCAGCCTGCACGACAAAACAAGATATTGCTGCGGGGCGAAACGTCATGGTAGCCAGTACACGTTTTCCACACCTCAACATCCACAAAGGTATTTGGACTTCTCCAGATCAATCTACCGTCAACCAGATTGACCATATTGTGATCGACGAAAGAAACGTTCCAGCATCATGGATGTCTGAACTTTCCGCGGAGCTAACATCGACTCGAACCACTAACTCGTTGTAGCCAACGTAGCACTTCGGATTTCCAGACCCAAGGCAAAACAGTGAGGTGCTGGGAGAAGGTACAACGTCGAACTGCTACAATCGCCAGAGATCGCCAAAACCTTTTCCGACCGAGTTACAAGTAACCTCTCTCGAAGTTCTCTGCCGCCAACACAGTGTATTGAAAACCTGTGGCAGCATTACCAAGATGCAATCAGAGAAGCCGCCTCTGATGTGCTGGGTTTCAAACAGCCACCAACAAGGAACCCCTGGTTTGATGAGGAATGTCAGCATTCAAATGCAGCCAAACAACAGGCACGCAAAGTGGCGCTGCAAAAAAGGACGAGAGCTGCTCATGAGCTCTATGAGCAGAAGAGGCGAGAGGAACGCCGACTTCTCAGAAGGAAAAAGGGAGGGCATGAGAAGCGTGCGGTCGAAGATGTTGAGAGGTTTAAAAGGAGGAATGAAGTTCAAAAGTTTTATGAACAGGTGAAACGAAATTCACAGGTACATAAACCTAGAACCGAAGGCTGCAAAGACGAAAGTGGAAAAATCATAGTGGAACCGCAGTCCATGCTGAGGATATGGAAGGACCACTTCTGCAGACTGTTTAACGGCGACGACGAACTGATTTCCGCTGTCAGGCAGGATGTTCCATTCAACATAGACGACGAAAGCCAACAATCCCGTCCTCTCGACTTAGACGAAGTTAAGATTGCCATATCTAAGCTTAAGTCTAATAAAGCCGCTGGAGCGGATGTCTTGAATGCCGAGCCTTTTATAGAAGCTGAAGATAAGTTTGTTAGGCGCATGCATCAACTTATCTGTAAGATATGGTCCGAAAAAAGCATGCCCGATGAATGGAACCCCAGTATTGTTTGCCCGATCCTGAAAAAAGGAGACCCCTACACTGCACCAACTATAGAGGAATCAGTCTACTTAACATCGCCTATTAAATCTTCTCTGCTGTAATATGTGAACGTCTAAGGCCCATCCTTAACAACCTGAAAGGTCCTTATTAGTGTGGTTTTAGACCAGGAAAGTCCACAGTTGATCAAATTTTCACATTACGGCAGATCCTGGAAAAAACACAAGAACACAAAATCGACACCTACCATCTTTTCATCGATTTCAAGGCTGCATATGACAGCATCTATAGGGACGAGCTGTATAGAGCCATGTTTAGGTTTGGCATCCCTGCCAAGCTCGTCCGTTTGTGCAGGATGACCATGGAGAATTCACGCTGCTCCATAAAGGTTGGAAACAACTTAACAGAACCTTTCGACGTCAAAAAAGGTTTTAGACTGTCATGTGATTTTTTTAACATCGTGCTTTAAAGAATAGTGCAGAGCTCACACGTAAACACTAGAGGCACTATCTTTTAAAAGCATATGCTGATGGCATTGACATAATCGGAAGAACTCAGTGTGATGTCAATGGGGCTTTTGTGAGTGTTGATGCAGGGGTGGCAAAAATGGGTTAAACGGTTAATGAGGGCAAAACAAAGTACATGCCACAGTCAAGAAAGGACTTAAAACACCGAAGTCTTGGTCAAAACGTCACCATCGACAGACGTAACTTTGAAGTAGTCAAGGACTTCGTCTACCTAGGCTCCGCTGTAAACGCAGAAAAACAACACCAGCGCTGAGATGAAACGAAGAATAACTCTTTCTTAACGCTGTTTCTTTAGACTAAGAAAGCAATTAAGTGGTTAAGTCCTCTCTCGAGGGACCAAAATGTTGCTTTATAAGACCCTTAACATCCCTGTCCTGCTATACGGTGCAGAAGCATGGACTATGACAAAAGCGGATGAAAGCAACTTGGGTCGGTTCGAGAGAAAAGTTCTTCGTGTGATCTACGGTCCCGTATGCATCGAAGGGGAGTAGGGGAGAAGATGGAACGACGAGCAGTACGGGATGTACAGCGACGTAGATTTAGCCAGAAGGGTAAAAGTCGAACGAGCAAGATGGCTGGGCCACGTAGATCGCATGGAAACCAATGCTCCGGCGCGGAAAGTCTTCAAATCCACACCCACAGAACAGCGCAGTAGAGGAAGACCGCGGATCAGGTGGCGCTCACAAGTGGAAGGTGACCCCACCCAATTTGGAGCGCGAAACTGGAGACATCTAGCTATGGACCGAGCTAGATGGAGAAGTTTGTTGGGTGAGGCCCTAGTTCACACAGGAATGTAGCGCCACCTGAAGTACGAGGAAGTAAGTATAGTAAATCAAAATGTTAGAGTGGTATCAAAAAATTAATGCCACCATCCTGAGAAAAAAGTAATATTATAATTTTATTTTTAATAACTCAAGAGAAGTTAAATAACGAAATTATCTCAGAAAAAAATTTAGATCATACCTATTACTGCTACTTATTATATGCCCACAGTTGGTAAATACTTTCTTTTACAACTTTAGAATTATTATATTCGTTGCATAAATATTAAAATGCGCAACAGAAAGTAAAAATTAACTACACATTAAAGTTCATTGTTTTTGTGAGTAGTTTTTAAAATTAATATTTAAAAGCCATGTTGTTTTCTCCCAAAATATATGTTCGATACTACTTAACAACAGGCTTTCATTAAACCAATTCGAAAAAATAGCTTCATTTTTAGAATAATAATTTTTGCATGAATTACAAAAATAGAATTACGAACTTCTTCTCTTAAGTTTTAACCTAAAACGTTTCTTTTTTTTTCTAATAGGAAACTAAAATGTGGAGCTTTAATGACTTTGATAAAATAAAAGGAAAGCAAACAAAATTTTACTTAGTATTTCTGACGCTCTGAATTCTTTTAAAACCTTATGTTGACTTGAAGTTAAAAAACTGATTTTGGTAAGTTTTGTATAATTTTCTTCTAAAGTCTATTACAAAATACGTATAATGTGAAAAGAAATATCAACAAATTATTTATTACAATGCTTTTCTTCAAATGTCTGCTGTACTTCTAAATTGTTTCACTTATTATTTAATACATAAGGTTAAGACCTAAGTTTTCTTAAGCTGTTAAATAATTTTGTTATTTCAAATTCCTATAACGTGTAATCAGTTGTCCTTTCCGATGCTATTTTACCGCCATCGTTAGGGGACAATGTTATGCCAACAATACAAACATGTTTTAAGGATTAAATGGTAATATAATCTTAATAATATGTAAGCTACATTCCGAAACCATCAACAAGATCTTGGAAAAACTGGAGTAATAGAATGAGCTAGTGCGAAGACAGGCAATTATTGGGAATAGACCTAAAGCCGGCAGAAAATTTTGGAAGTGGAGTGATAACTGAAATTCCTTGATGTGAATGTGTAGATACACGCACCATTATATCAAACTAACCAGCCTGGAAAATAGGCATTTTTCCGATTTTAGGTCGAAATGATGAATACAAAAAAATGTGCTTTTTGATTGCCAGGCGTTTTTTAAGCTTTTTCAAATGCATTTTTCAACTTAAAACCCTTATACATTTTTTCCTATAAGGTATAACCAAAAGAATGCTATACCAAAATATCAAAAATTTGTTTGTACATTATGAGTTGTTTTAAAAACCTTGCAAAACCACTTTGAAAACAAATTTTAAAAAAACATTAGACTATAAGAAAGTCATTATACACAGAACAACTTTAATTTTATTGCACCTTTAAAAAGAAACTTACTTCTAAATCTTATATCCGCTACTCATTCAGGCGTTAAATGAAAATTTCAAAAATCAAATATCCTCCTTAAAATCGACTTAAACTACAACCTTATTTGAAAATTTCATACTATTTTGAAGTTTTCTCAAAATAAGACAAACTGCAGAAGAGGTGCCTCTACTACATTTACTATTTTATATCATGGTTTTTCTTGAATGGATTTCATTGAAAATTTTCCTTTAACTTAATTTCTTGAAAATCGCTTTAAACACTTGAGTGTAATAATATTTAATGCTATGAACTGTTACCCTGGAGATGTTCCGAACACAGGAATCTTTGGTTCATCTTATTGCTTTTTCTAAGTTTAACTTTACGAAAGTTATATATCTTCATAGGATAGGTATGTAAATTTTTAACCTCAATCCTTATCTACAAGAAATAATGTAATATACTACATCTACAAACCTAGGGTATAATCAGGGAGGGCGAAGCGTTTACAAACACCTATCACAATATTCACATTTCACAACTTAGCGTTACGATAATCCTCGTAAGTTTTTAATAAAATTCGAAGAAAAGATGGTTTTCTTCAAATTTCCTGTTCTCAAACAACGGATGACTGTAGCCAAAGTATTTTCAATAGAAAATTAAGATGTTTCGAATAAATAATATTAAAATGTTTGAATCCCCATACTTTCAAAAATCGCTGTATTCTGATGATAGTCTGATTATATCCTATAAACTTTCATGATCCTTGGCTTTAGAAAAACTCGTTAAAATCCTTTTTGTGACCTTTCGATTTGACAATCTTTTTCTCCTTGGTCCTTATTATAACAACATCATAAGCCTTATCCATAAATTTGTTAAATCTTCTTAAATCTAAATTGTATTTCTTTGCGCCTTGCCAGGATTAATAAAAGGATAAGACTCCAAGCCTACTAATTATTGTCATTCAGATGCGCAAGATATAAGTTAAATTATAAATTGAAGCTTTTTTCAATTAGAAATCCCATCTTTTCTTTTATTTTAATATGTCAACTTTTTCGGTCCTAAGCGTTCTCCATCATCAGTATTTATAAGTCAACAACAATGCTCTAAAAAAAGGCGAAGTATTATTGCTCTGATTTTTTTTTTTTTTTCCTCTCACAGTCAACATCTTTTTCCACCCTTAATAAAACCGAGATCCAGAGATCCACATTCCATAGGCTTACCACTTACACAGATATACCCATCATTGCTATTACATTGAGGAACACAAAAAAAGGGTACCTCTAGTCTCTCTGTAAATCCAGAACAAATAATTTCTATCCTTTTTCTTTTTCCTGTGAGAGATAAGAAATAAAATAAAAGAATGAAGATAAATGGTACTTAAGTTTTCCAAAAAAAAAAAAAATGGAAAATAAAATAAAAAAGGTAAAAACAATATTTTGCTTTTAGCTTTATTTCTTAGTTCTTTTCTCTGTTGATTTTTCGTCCTTCAGGATAGCTACTTTAGTTTTCTTCAACCGTAGGTACCGGTACCTATTTTCCTGAGTTTTATTTTCCATTATTTTGAAGTTTTCCCTCGTTAAGAGCGGCACAAAAAAAAAGTAATGTACCCATACTAAACTTATTTATGATGAGAACTCAACTATTTTGTGAAGTACATCTATTTCTTAATAGATATAAGCACAAGTAGGTAATGGATGGAAAAAGAAAAACGTCCAGTTTAAGTTCATGACGATGTATCTGTATCCTGTTTTGGTCCTTATTCTGGATTCAACATTAATCATTAAATATTATACAATCATCGTAAACCTGCTCATCCTTGTGAAACAATTTTTATCCTTGGATTTGGTTTTTCTGGTATACCAGTATATATATGTGTATGTATAGAAAACAATGTATTTAAGGACCTTAAATAATATAAAAAGGGATTTTGTACGGGTCCATGAGTTTAGCATATGAGTGAATCAATCAGATATAAAAATGGACTCAACCTTTTATACTTCAGAACTTTATATGGAACTAGAAATAAACATATATGTATAACTGTGTGTCATGTGTTGGTTCGTCTATAAGAGTTGAAGGATATACAATACATACAAATGTATATACTAGTAAAGTCCGAATATTTTGAATTGAAACTAAAATTTTATTATGTAAAGCGAATATAACTTATGTACGTTTCTTGTATTTCGTATACATTTATCCATGACTTTGGGTGAAAGAATATACAATTTTTGTTTATCATTTTTTCTCCGAGTCTTATCTTTTTTTATGCAAAAAAAGGTCAAATAGTACTTTCATTTATCATTTTGGGGTATTTTGCTTCTTCACAATGGAAACTATTGCATATAATTAAACAAGTTTTCTTTTCTTTTGGAAGTACTTTTGTTAATACTTTTATGGTATGAATACAAAAATTGAAAAAAATCAATATTCTTTAAATTTAATAAAGCTGTACTTTTGTTGCTGCTGGTGTTGCGGTTGCGTAAAATGTCAAAAATAATACAATATGTCTTGTTTTAAAGAAAATTAATAATGCTAAGCTGCCTTATTTGTCAAAAAAGGAAATCGAGATTCGTTGGAGCCTTTTTTTTTGTAAATTAATTTCTTACATATAAATTTGTTTAATTTCGTCTTCATAATATACGCATGGTACGCAGCTAATTAGTGCTTATAAAAATTCATTTTACACTTAAAGTTATTTTGAAAATGTTGACCACTTTCTGAGATATCGAGTTTGGAAAAATAAAAATGAATGTTTATTTTTTGAATCAAACAAAAAATAATGACATTTCTAATCATTAAATTTAATATTACTGTCTATATTATATTTAATGATAAGAAATGCCAGCACAAGAGCTTTTGCAGACAATTATTAAAATCGGTTTATTAATTTTTGAGAAAACTTTAAGACAAAATAACAGTTTTGTGGGGGGTACCCATCTGGAGCGAAACAAAAATATGTTTTTCTTACTGAAATAAGCCAAGTCAAGTAAAAAAAATTAAGAGAAAATTTAATAAACACCAATCTTGTTAATATAAACAAATTAGTTATAAGAACCATGATTAAATTCATGTGTGGATGTTTATATTTCCACGATTCTACAAAGTAAAAATACACGTTTGGTTAGTTTCTTTAACTTTTCTAGAATGTTCGTTTATTTGAAATTTAAAGTTTTTTACAAGGGTTCTCAACATTCAAACATAAAAATACAGAATTATTATTAAATCAGGGATTGTTTGTTAGACTAGATTGTTTTCTTGATTGATAGATGTCGTGGAGTCGCCACACATGCTCTTCTATTTAAAGGGATTTTTACCCGAAAGTTTCTCCCTGACTTATCATGAACTTAACTGTTCTTGATTTTTAAGTCTGTTCACCTATGAATTGTCCAGGTTTTCGCTATTGTGATGGTTGCTTCGATAGTGGACGTGTTGATCACTTTAAATACTTGGGAGTTTTACTCGATAAAAAGCTTAGTTTTGTTTAACATACGAACAATTTAAAACTTTATTTTAAGAAAGTTGTAAGACAAATCTACCACCTAAGTCTGTATTGCCCTCCAAAAATCTTAAAACTTGCGTATTATGGCTTAGTACAATCGAAAATTCAATTTGGAATTGTTTGTTGGTGTGGAACTCATTCCTATAAAATTCAACTGTTGCTCATTAGTCAAAAACACTCCATCTAATGTGATTCGTATGACACCCAGTTTGGTGGTGTTCTCTAACCTCGGTATTTTTCCTTTAAAACATTTGTACTTTTATAATATTTTAAAATCATTTTTTTAAAGTTAAGGTTATAATAATGTGGAAGCTCTAGAGATAGCTAGTTTGAGCTCTAATTTACGTCATCTAGTGAATGTTCCTAGAATGTTTAAATCCCACTCTAGCAATTTTTATACGGTTACTGCACCCCGTTTATTTAAGTACATTCAATAGAAAATAGGTTGGGTTTTGAGGAAATTCGAATTTTCTGCAAAAGAAACTACATACATATGTCTTAAGAAATGAAACAACATCTGATGTGAATCGGCTTAAGACCTTAACTTCCTAGTTTAAACTCAATCGACACAATTTTTGGGCTAAAGAACCGGGGATATACAGACAGGCGGAAGGAATCGAGGGACCCGCTTTTTTTCTACCATCGCAATGTCATGTTTGATTAAAATCGACATTTCTCGACGTTTCAAGGTCCCAAGAGTCGAAATAAAAGATTTTTAGAAAGATGTCTGTGCGTGCGTTTTTTTAAATAAATTTTATTATTCAGATAATAGTGAAGAAAGATGCAGGAAGGGCTCTCAAAAAAATTGAGCGTGTGTTTTTTTGTAAACATAGCAGCTTAAAAAAGTTTAAACTTTATACAGCACATTGTAACGCGATATCAAATCAGTATATTTTTGGAAAAATGCAATTAACAGTTTTTTTTTATAAATCAAAAGAACTGAAAAAAAAATTTGCCACCTCGAAAATTTTACGAAGTAAAAAGGATTTCATCTCCAAAACAATTTTGTGCAATGAAAAATAACGTTTTTAACATCTCGTAAAATTTACAAAAAGTAGTACCCGTGGCATGATGGTTAGTGCGTTGGACTGTCATGCAAGGGGTCTGGGGTTCAATCCCTACTTGTGCCACCTTAGTTTAAAAAAATTAATTTTCGCGGGTACTGCCTCTTGCGAGGAATTGACAAATCCTTCAAGAGTAAATCTTGCCATGAAAAAGTGCTTTCTCAAATTAGCCGTTCGGATTTGGCCTAAAATTGTAGGTCCCTACCATTCCTGACAACAGTACTCGCACACTGGAATGGTTGAGAAAAAAAAAATAAAAAAAAAAAAAACAAAAAGTCACTAGGCCCTGGTTCACAAAGGACTGTTGTGCCACCCCATTTGATTTTTTTGAAAATTTACAAAAAATAAAAACTTAAAAGAAAATTTAACAAAAGTCGGTATAAATTGATTTTCAAAAGTTTGATATTATGGCTTCCAACTAATTTTAACATATAAGAAATATTGTTTTCAACATTCGAAAAAATTATGAGAAAAATCGAATAGACACTTTTTTATACAAAAAATTAAACCTTGAACAAAATTAATAAAAGTTGGTAAGAATTAATTTTCTACTCAAATGCCTTTTCAAAACTTTGGGATATTGACTTTAAATTACTTTTATCTTTTGAGAAGTAAAATTTTGAGAAAAATCAAATCGACAGTTTTTTTTTGCAAAAAATAAAAACCTAAAAAACGATACTTAAACCTTGTAAAAATTTACTTTCGACTCAAATTGCTTTTCAAAAATTAAAAATATTGTCTTCAAATTTTTTTTTATTTCACAGAAAATATTGTTTTCCATATTCAGTACTTTTTTAAATAAAAATCCAACAGTCCGTTTTATGTGAAAAATATTGTTGGTAATTTTTGAGCATTAAGTGACAACGTTTTTAACCCAACCCGAAAACCTACAAACTTTTAAGCAAGACAAATCGACAGATGGGATGGGAAGTTATCAGTGTGGGTCGCATCCCAGCCTCTTTTTTTAATTTGGAATAAAAACTTCAAAATAACTAAATTTGGAAAAAATTTAGTTTCTAACAATAAGAATCAAAACAAAATTTTGCTAAACATGGATGACTGTAGTAAATGGAAAGTATTTTTGCTGAGAATTAAGATGTTTTGAATAAAAAATATATAAACGTTGGAATTTTTGAATTAACCACTTCCCATACTTCAAAAAAACACTATTTTCTGATAATAGTCTGATTATTTCCTTCACTTGCATGATTCTGAGCTTTAAAAAAACTCGTTAATATCCTCCTTCTGACCTTTCGATTTGACAATGTTTTTCTCCTTGGTCCTTTTAACAACACCATAAGCCCGTTAAATGTTTTTAAATCTAAATTTTATTTCCTTGTTCCTTGCTGGGATGGATGAAAGGGATACGACTCCAAGCCTTCTAATTATTGTCATAAGTTTATCATTTGGAAAATTTTGTTAATTTATACAAAAATTCAATCAACTACTTTTTTTTTACAAAACACGAAAAACAAAATACTGATAAAAAATGGTTTTGATTTAAGTATTAGAAGAAAAATAAAAGATATTGACTTAAAATTTTTTATAAAAAAAAATAAATAAATAAATTAGGTGCCGCAACAGTCCATGAAGAACCAAGGCCTAGTGACTTACAACTCTCAACCATTTCTGTGCTCGAGTAATATTGTCAGAGATGGAAAGATGTAAGGGACCTACAGTTTATATGCGGAATCAGAACGGCTAATTTGAGAAAGCACTTTTCATGACAAGATTTAATCTTGGAGAATTTTTCAATTCCCCGCAAGAGGCAGTACCCGTGAAAAAAACTTTTAGGTGGCATAGGCAGTGATCATTATTACCATTTTTATTAGTTCATTCTTAAACCAATCTTAAATCTAGACAAAAATTCATAAAACTAGCCTAATTATCCATAACTTACAACTAACTTAATGGTCCCATACTATAACACTAACTACTAATGCCTTTCGGCCATAGGATCTATTTTACTTCAATTTAAATTTTATTTATTTTTGTATTTTTTAGAAAATTTTGAAAAAACTAATATCAAGATAATAAAATATAATTACTTAAAAACTACTTTAAATAAGGTCCTTAATATAAAACTTAAAGCTAACTTAAACTACCTATTCTACCTTTAAACTACTTAAAACTAGAACAACCACAGCAGCAAATCTAACATTTTTGTTTTTCATATTTTGTTAAGTACGTAAGCCGCCTAAGCCTTAAAATCCCATCCCGACTACCCACTATCAAGTGCCGTTTGAAGCGCCCCAAAAACTGGTTCTCCTGCTACACCCTATCATTCCGGTCCCGTTTGGACACAGCCCTACTGAACCGCCTTGTGCCATGACGTCCCGATTGTACAGGAGTCGTCTGACGTGATAGATTAACGGAACTGCCAATCTATCCTGTATCAGACCGCATTTGTCTAAAAGGAGGAATGCCTCTGGTGGAATGAAGCTGCTCAAGCGTGCACTTTCAAAATACTCGTCGTTCGGATAGAACGCCCCAAAAATTGAATTGTTGGTCGAAGACATAGCTCTTGCAATGTGACCTCGAACTAGTTTTATCACAAAATTGTATATTCTGTTGGTTTGAGCCCCGTTGTATTGGACCTCGTTGGAATAGTAATGCACATAAGAAGATTCGGCTGTTCTACATAAGCCGGTACAGCGTCGTAAACACTGCCACTCGAACACCGGGAACTTCTCCATCTGGGAAGGTGCAACGTTGAACCACACAGGACAACCATAAACGATCATTGGCCGTATGAGGGCCATGTAGCAAATTCCTTTCACTCTGGGGTCAAGCCAACTGCTAAAAAACATGCTGTTTCGTCAGAGCGAAGGCTCCTCTGGCCCTGATCTAACCAGATACCGAGGTACTTCACTACACTTTTGTTCGCTAATGGCTGCCCGTGAAGATCAACGATGACCATCTTGCGCCAATTCTTGCACGTATCCCTCGTGGTTCTTGCCAACGGAGTCCGGAACAGAATTGTCTCCGACTTATAGACATTTATTTTCAGTTTCGTCGTCGCAATATCGCTGAATCTTGTCGAAATCACGCTGCAAGAGAATTCTAATAACTTAAACCTTTTGAGCCGTTCTCTACGCAATTAGATCGTCGGCATACGCAATTGCTTTTGTAAGACTACCTATCAGATCGCTATTGTAAATGCTGAAAAGAATAGTTAAAAATAACATCAAAACAATCACAGCTGTGAATCTTTCTAGGCGGCCATTTCAATGATATTTTTTTTGGCAAATTCTAATTTGTACAAAAATTATGCCATATTTTATTGTTTAGTTCCTTTAAAGGTCTCACTGTTTTTTTTTTAACTTTTAATGGCTTCAATACATCTTATCCCAAAATGTGTTCCCAAAAAAAAAATGTTTATAGAGGAAATAGTCAATTTAAACAGCTAAGCTTCACATTTCACTTTCACTCGAAATGAAATTGAAATCGATTAAAAATATAAATTTAAGTTCTGAAATTCACATTTATCGATAGAGATTTATTTATTTTTTTTTCCAACTCAAAACGAAGTGAATTTTTGAATTCTTCGTTTCAATATTTGCCATTTTCAAGTGATTGAATACCACAAGAGAAAATTGTTTAAAACAGTAATATTTTCACTCAAAGAAAGTCAACCTTAAGTTTTAAAAGAGTCTTTCACAACCGATATTTGAAAACTGCTTATAGCAAAAAACCGGAGATCTCCAGAAAATTAAAAAGCACAGAAAAAATATAAATGTATGTATATGAAACTATACAAATTATGACAACGAACAAAATTATTAATTGACTGATGTGATAAATATCAGCTGCTTTAATTTCGGTTGAAGTGATCCTGAAAAGTATTCGAAGTTATGAAATCAATCGAATAATAAAACCCTGAAAACAATTTCACTCGATTTTCAATCCTAGCTGTTAGTAACGTTTTTATTTGTATGTTTTTATTTGTTACAAAAAAAAATTGTTAAAATTTATAGAAATCTGGCTTTAGATCAATATTTTCGGAAGTAGGTTTCCATTCCCAATACATAAATAAAAATGCTTAGTTAGAAAAAAAATTGATTTGCTTAAGTGCTTTCAGTAAAACACTCAGAAAAATTTACTTATTGATATTTTATTATCTATTTTTGAAGTTTAGGTGATTTTCATTTTCAAAACAAAATGTTGTTTTGGTTTCTGAAAAAAAAACTTTGAAATGTGTTTATGCTTTAAATCAAATGTACATCTAAAAATGTAGTTAATGTTAAGTTTAACTTAGTTTAAGATAAGATAAGAGTGCCAACTGAAATCTGACTTATATTGCCAACAGGTCAACAAAGTACAATCCTAATACCCTTAGAAATCTGAAGGAAAGAATCAACCAATAAACATCATTGTATACCTCTTCTTGAGATAAGCTTGCGATTAATGACACTTTTCTCACTCGCTTAAATCTATTCAAAATCCAATGTCACTTTTTGTTGCTAACAAAGAAAAGATTCTTTCTTATCCCCCTAAATCATCGGCATCAAATTGAATATTTTTCGACTTGATTCCATTATTTTGTATTTTTTTGCTTAGCCCTTTTTTTAAATTTCAAAAGAATCTGCTCTAAAATGCCATCGCGTTAATCCGCTTTCAAGAACTTTCTGTCTGATGTAGCTCTTCGTCTATTGTTTTCGATAGCATGAGAAAAAAAGTGTGCAAGTACGTTGGGGGGGGGGGGGGGGTAAGGTACGTTCCTATAAAGGGAAATATTCAAATCCTCCATTGATTCTCAAAGGATGCACGAGAAGGATATTTTGTTTTTATTTGTTTGTCTGTTGTTGGTTTTATTTTTGAATTGAAATGCAAATATCGTCCTCAATATAAAAGCCAACACACAGTATGTCGACGTCGATCGACCGACGCTCGATAGTGAGAGAAGGCGGCTCAGGTATATGCTTCAGGATGGTGTGTTCACTGTTCAGGTCTACCATCACTATACCGTACCTATATAGGTATTAGGTATATAAACTGGGTTCTGTGACTTTATTTGAAGGAAATATCCAACGCAAAAATCCCAATTTTATTAATTTTTTTTTCGTTCAAGTCTGCCGAATGCCTGCAGATGCACGAAAATTCCACCACAATAAACAAAGATTTGCAATCAATTTCTGGGATAAAAATACAAAATTCAGAGGAAAATTTGTTGTTTGTTAATTTTTTTGGAGTTCCATCTTTTTAGCCAACACAACTTTGATATGGATTTGCTTTTGGCAGGTGAACGGTCTTAATTTACGATAATTGCTTGATAAATTTAAGGGACTTTTTTCGTTGGTTCAAAAATGTCTAGTACAAGAAAATATATTTTGGTAGAGCTAAAAAAAACTATGTTATGAAGTTTGTTTTCCAAAAAAGTATTGGTCATCCGTATAGCATAGTTTGGGACAGAAAAAGTTTAGCTTAGATATTGCTATAGAAAAAAAAAACAATGAAAACAGTGTGAAGTTTGAAATTAACTTTCGTTGAGGTCGTAGGAATAAGGTCAATTGAGTTGCCGGGGCTAAAATGAAATATACGAGTGCGACCAGGTTTTTTTCAGTAAGACCTTGACGCAACTTTAAAGTGCGTTTTTATCAAAGCCCTAAGGGATTTTTTAGACAAAATGAAAGAGGTCCTATGTGTTTTTTCCAACCCTATATTTATGAAGAAAAGTCTTTAGTTTTCACATACAAAAAAAACTTAGGTTACTGCACAAAAAAGGTGAAAAAAAGCAAGGTGCATATTCTCCAAAGCCCTTGAAAAATTAAATGGATGGATCACCTTGATACGTTTGCATACGTTTTTCTTTCCAGCCTTAACGCGTAATTGGATGAATAACGTGAGGTCAGGGCAAACAGGATTTTCACAGAGATGAATAAAGAAGTAAGAAAAATTCAAAGGAGGAACAAGTTGTTGCATATGTGCTATGTTTTCTTCTTTCAAAATCTTTGGTACTTTTTTCCGGAGAAAAATATGTTTTTGTAAGTTTTTCTAAAAAACCTAATTACACAATACGCGAGAATTCTTTTGAAATCCCCACCAAATTGATGATGTGCGCTTTTATTGGAAAAGAATGGACAAATACAAGTTCCGTTTTAAAAATATATTAAATTGAACGCAAGTAAGACGAAGAATTCAAATTTATTAGGGAACACAAAATCGTTGAAAAGTGTCTTAATTTGTAGTAACTTATTCTAGTACTTAAAGTTTTTCACAAAATAAAAACCAATTAAAAAAAATATATGGCACTTTTCTTTTATAGAAAATACTGCATTAAAGAAAAATATAAGGACGACTTGGGATCTGAAATAATGTAATTTTGACTAGATGTAAAAACAATATACCCTTTAACTTTATTTAAAATACAGAATAAAGTGTAGACTTTTGGCTTTTGGAAAAGGTATAATTCATGTAAGTTTTGCTGTTGTTTTTAATAAATTTGTTTACCTTAAACGCGTTTTTTTTTCTCTTAAAGTGCCCGTTCCTCCCAAACGAGGAGTTAAAGAATCCCCCTCGCATAGTAAAAAAATGCTTCTATTAAGCCCTTCCACTAAAAACCGTTCTTTTATCTTGTCGCCAAAGTTATCGTTGTCTCCCTGCGTCTGTAACGTTAACCATTGACCTTAACATTGTTCCCAGTCACATTTTCGAAAAATGGTAAAATGATGGTGCAACTGTCAGTTTTTGTAAATGGAATGACCTTTGTTTGTCAACGTTGGAGCGCCAATGAAAATACATCTTATCAAAAGACACAATTTTTCCCCCAGCTATTTTTCCAACGCAAACAGTTCTAAGGCCCAAACTGCGATGCGATAATAAAGTGGATGGTCGTGGCGCTTTTATTTGCAATTTGACCTTGTAAGCGAATAATTTGTATCTTTGTGCAGAGTTATCTTCAAGCTAATGATCTGTTGAGATTGATGTGGAAATGATTTTCGTGAATTGAGTGTCCAACTTTTTAAACGGCGATGTTCTAGGACAATCTTGCATTCCTTGAACGTACGGGTGTTGGCTGATTGTTTACTGAACCTGTCTTCTTAAATTTGTCCACCAGAACTTTGAAGAGTCGACTGAGAAGGGCCACCACGTATACCGTAAAATGGGCGCAATGCGCGCAACGTTTGCGTTACCCAGCACTGATTTGGCAAAAACAACTAAATAATAGAGAAAAGATTTTACAGATGACACCAAATCGAAATGGCCGCTACGGGCCCCAAAACCTTCACCAGCCAATTTAAAAACCCTATACTTTCTCAATTATGTTTGATGATCAAAAATGTCACGTCCTCCAGTGGCGGATTTTATGTATCTCCTTGCTATAAGGTCACACATTTTATAGAACAAAAATTTTCAAGAGATCACATGTGTTATAATAAGTTTTGTTCAACGGTATTTTTCTAGATGAGATACAGCCCTAATAATATGATCGAAGTAAAGTGAGACAGTCCCTTCTCCAATTTGGGGAACTAAATGGAAGTTTTAATACTCGTTTCAGAAAAAATCTAAGTAGTTTTTCAACTTCTTCATTTTATTGATGACCCCAAGTTTGAGCGGCATAAAACAAAACTGATTTAGAAGTTGCCTTGTACAGTTTAAACTTTCCACTAAAACTGAGTTTGTTTGTACTGAAACGGGTCTTTCATGTGCTATTGAGTACTATTTTAGCTGATCGAAGCTTGTTGGCAAAATGTCTATTGGTGTTTAAGTTTGAGGTTATTTTCATTCCTAAATACCCATATATATACTCCTAAACGATTTTAATATCTTTTCCAGCGAATTTTCACTTTTCGTTCCTGGCATAACTTTCACCAGTCTTTCGGCATATCATTATTTTGAATTTACTCAAATTCACTGTGTGATTCCAAATCTCACAATATTTTTCAAGGTTCAAGATCGCCCGACCTAGTTCTTGGGGACTAAATCCTTCTTCTGGCCCACAAAATTTCACCACAAAGCACTTTATTAAGGCCATTAAGAAACAGGATAAACAAGAGGGTACTTAGAACACACTCCTGTTTTACATCCATTGTTGGAAGTAAAACAGGGGGGTGTGATAGATGCGTGCCATTCCATAGCGCTGATTTTGTGACCAAGTACAAGAGCTTAAGAACATTAAGCATTTTCGTTGTCATTCCCACCAATGGGAGTTTGTAGAATCGTGATCTTCTATCGATAGAATTATAAGCGGCTTTGCAGTCTACATAAAAAGTATACAGTTTTCTAAGTTAATTCTAAAACTACTGTGCAATATTCATAAGGTTGAAAGTTTGGTCAATTGTCAAGTGATGTTGTCTATAACTAGCTTAAAAAACAATTAGAAGGTTCTCATTATCGACCCATGTTGTGAGTCTTGCGTACAGTACTTGTACAAAAGTCTTCAATCAACAATCCAGGAATAAAATACCTCTGTAATTCTCTACTGAATCACCTTTCGGAAACTTTCTGGTAAAATGTTTTCATTAAATATTTGATTTAATGAATCAACCATCACAATTAAAAGTTCTTCTGTTAAGCTTTTGTAGAACTGAAAACGTAAGTTTAAGCAATAGCCTCTTTGACTTCTTCCAAACATTTGTGAAGGTCTAAGTAATCATTTGCAACTAAAGGACTGGCACATTGGTTTATTGAAACCTTGTTCCTAGGGTTAAGAAGTTTGCAGAAGTGGTCTTTAAAGATATTAGGATGTAAAATATTGCGAATAATGAAAGCCCTGCCAGTTATCCCTCTTATAGCTTTCTAAAAACATTTAGCATTGCTTGCATTCAAACCCTCGTGAACTTACTGCCCAATTTTTTCTTGAATTCAAACAAATTATTTTGAAATTTTTGTTTGCTTTCAAGTGAATCTTCTAAAGGATAACCGCGTTGAATTTTTGACATTCATGACTAAATATTGTTGTATATTGCTTTTTGTTCTGCCATTTATAATTGTGCAATCTAACGTTTTAAAAAACTCCAAGAGCTTTTTCCCATTTCCATCCAAAACGCTTGTTGCGGTAAATTTTACCACAGTAACCTCCCTTGCTAACTACCCTTAACGAGTTCTTACTGCGGCCGCAAAATTCTGGAAGAGTTTAGTAGAAACGTGGACCATCAGCCACCTGCTTTTCTAGCATTTTGGGAAAGCAAATCTAACAGGTCCTACCAAAGTGTGCGAAAGGATTCCACACCAACGAACTGTCCGACGGTTGGCCCACACATTGGATAAAAAATATCGTCAAGGCATGAAGACGATATACCCATGCCCAACAATGTGTGTAGAAAAGTCACACCAACTTTAATGTAGTATGGCCGAGGGCCCACCATACATAATTATTAACGATAGAAAAATCACTCCAAGAATATCTTAATAACTTTTATTTTAATTATAGGCTTGGCTACCGACTTCCTTCAACACCACATAAGTAGTCTTTCCTCAACCAAAAGCTAGCGCGTGTAGATACTCGGTAATGCGAAGAACTCCACATAATTTTTCCAGAAAGTCTTGGCTAGAATGGGTTGGAAAGTGAGGAGCTGAACTCACTCATTGTGTACTGGGTGATCGCATCACCTTTTTAAAGAGATCGCGTGCGATGAAAGATATCTGGCTTCTCGATCGCACACCACAATCTTATGGATGGAAGAAGTTGCGGGATCGAGGCAGATCGATCACCACGCAAAAGATCCGAGAGGATTGCCTAAGGGCAGGTAGCCGGTAGGGCCAAGCTCGCCATGATGATCGCCACTTTTTGGATTGCGCCCAAAGTTATTAGACGAAGGAAAAACTGTGTGAAGGATTTTGTTTTAAAAGATCTACATTTTGTTCTACTGTGGAGAAAAGTTTTCTTTGAGGAAGGACTAGGATAGCTGTTGTGGAAGTGGAAAAGTTAAGTATAGTGTTTTCTTTGTTTTTGTGAAGGATATTGTTTTTTTTTTCCCGGTACTACGGGAAGTGTTTAACCGTTTGGTTCTGATTCGAAAATTTTCTTGAAGTGATCTTTCTTGGTTTGTCTTTTTAACTTCCCATAGGAAGTTATTGTAATGGGTCCGATTTGTCAAATTGAAAATTTTGACATTTCTCGACGTTTCAAGGTCCCTAGAGTCGATATAAAAGATTTTTAGAAAGATGTCTGTGCGTGCGTGTGTACGTT